>NW_027287483.1:1045000-1170000 GCF_022747635.1 Hetaerina americana | reverse complement strand
GCGAAGCCATTAAATATTTGATGGAGTGTGGAACATGGTACTCTAATTTCAAGAGCTTGTCCGGGCTTTAAGGGACCGAAACGAAGAATAACTTCCAGTAAATAAAAAGCTCAACCTTTTCGGGAAGTCAGTGTGATCAGGGGAGCACGGTGAGATGGGCGCGGGCCCAGGATTCCTCCAAGATCCGAATCTTCTGGATGCCTACTTTGTCCCGAAATATTTGTACATACTGTCAGGAACACTAGTTCTATGAACGTAATCGTAGGCAGTAGAGTGAATGTGAGCAATCACGTCGGAAATCCTTGAGTGAGATTAAATTGAAAGACATCGAAGAGAAGAAATATGCTGCCATGTAGAGATTGGCTGATGAAAGGAGAATTGAGTAGAGGAGCGCGTCGACTAAATTTTAGGGTTTGTTTTTACTTTCTAAAATTAAGTAATAATGAAATTTTGAGTTTATAAACTTCCATGGCGATTATATTTCTGATGTCAAACAGTTAATTTGAAATTACCATGAACTCCCGCACTTCACTTTTGGGTATATATTTAGGTCCGAGTCCCCAATGAATGCGCACTCGAATTCTTAAATCAGACGAAGCACATCCGTCACTTTGAATCTCCCCAGTAGTGGATGTGGAAGTATTATTTGCCGATTTGAATTCAAATCAGCAAAATTTGCTGCTGTATCCTGTAAGAGTCGCGGACAAGAGTGTTGTTGCGCCATAAGATATCCGTGAGTATCCATACGAACTGTCAACTGTTTCTTTAGCATTGCTTATAACTATTTCATTCGATCAAATATTTCTACAGTGCTGCTAAGCATGTTATTTTTAAAATCCTCCTTTAGTTGTATTTGTTTTGATTCTTAATAAGCCAGGGTGCGTTAAATTCTACCGAAGATTGGAAACCAATTCATAATAATGCTGAAGTGCACCACCAAGAAAAAGCGGAAAAGCGGCCACCATTGCACGTGGACACCTATTCGTCCGATTTTATCTTAGGATGAGTCCATTCCGTGTGTCGACGATAGTGTTTTAATAACCATTTCAAAATCAAATGCAACAGGCTTTTCTTGTATTAATGACACTCTATATATCTGAGACTTGAAGGAAGGATTCTTGACTGCCCCTAAAAAGGCTGCATGCGATCTTCCTGATTTTTTCATAGTTAATAATCATCCGACTGATAGTCTTTTAAAGAATGACTTCTATTATTCTATATGTTGGGAATACATTTTTCCTAACAAATTGGGTGGCATCAATATTGTTTTGGCCATTGATATTGACTTCTCATCTGTTTAAATATAAGTGCCATCGCCTCTTATCGTGAAGAAAAAATATTAATAATTTTATATGATTTTTTGATTATTTTGTAATCAATAATATTTAATTATAAGGTTTTTCTTCCTGTTTTAAAGTTCAAATAATACATTTTGAATAAAATTGATATTTTAACTTATAAAATTAACATAGCGTTTGTTTTTATTTCATTGCAAAGTCCCATTCGTACATTGAACAATGTGGCCATTGGAAAAAATGGCCACGTTTTTTATGGTAAATTAGGCCATATTGGAAGAATTATTGCATAAAATGTATTCAATTATAAATCAAATCAAATTAGGTAACAGTTCTATGAGCGTGAAATATCTATTAGGCATCATCACCCAAATATTCTGCACAAATATTTACCTATATATCAGTGAATAATTCAAATAATTAGGGAAAATACCAAAGACACTAACACTGATAGCAGCTCAAATTAATTCTTCATCATATATCGATTGCACATATCATGCATGGAAGAAATATTTCATAATTACACCTTTCATTTCTCCTAGTGTTACATTCAACACACTAATAAGACCCTTCCTTTTCTTCTGATACCTATAACTATGGCATTGATGATGATATTTCTTCGGCATGATTATTTGAAAATATGTCAATGGAAATTTGTGAATGACGGTGACGCTAACCAATAGAGCAGACTAATTCTAATGTTTAAACCAGACGCGGGTTCGGGAGCCATCTAAGGAAGGCTTTCCGAGGAGCCACGAAGTGCAAGAGAGTGCAATGAAAAGAAGACGTTAAATGGAGGATAGTAAAAGAAATAATGGCGTGTGCAAGGCTTTTGCCAGTGTCACTCCCTTCTTCCTAGGTCAAAGCAAAACAAGCAAGCTATGGAGTACCAGCGGACGATTTCCTACCACTGCCTAAACGGCCATAGTCTACCATCTCAGTCTCTCCATTTCTCCCTTCTTTGTCGTGACCCAAGAATCATGTGCAAGCTGATGAGAAGTTAAATCTTGCTGCCGGCACTATAGTGGTAACGATCTGAAAATTGTGGGGTGACATTTCCATCCCCGAGTAATAATAACGTAATTCACTCAACGAAAAAGGCGACACAGCTTTCAGTCCATTAGGAAATGAAAGTCAGAATCGCGGTCCTGTCAGATTGACATATTTGCGTGATCAGTTCCGGATCGTGAAAAACTGGGTTGCTTCAGCGTATATTCTCTCTCTCTCGACCTGATTCTTCTAACCCTGAGCTCGCACATGCAAATACAAAGAAGGGCCAAGGCAAAGGAGAGATTTTGAGGTTTTTGATCCGCTATTCAGACTACTGTTTCCCTTTTAATATTTTCTGTAATTCATGCATTTAAGGACCTCATTAATCAACGAGGTTGAGAGTTAACTCTGATACACAACCAGTGATTTCAGTCCAATGATCAAAGACTCAATCTGATATTCACTAATCAAGTCTGCCCATCTCACCCAGAGACAACAGATTAAGCATGAATTTTCAACCTTTGAGCATGTTGGTATACGCTTCAAATGCTTTAGGCTTCATCTTTCATGACGAGCTTAATGATTTTCTGCAGGCTGAGTGCATTCGGTTACCGTGCCAAGTGATATGAAGAGGGGAGAGTGTCGTCGCCCGCGGGGAGAGGGGCCTGTGGCCCCTGTCCTCTGCTTTTTAAAGCCGATCGAATCACAACATAAATATGGCCGCGTGCACATTTTTTTCTCGGAGAAGAGAAAAGGATGTTGCAGAAAGAGAGGAAAGGGAGGGTGGGGATGTTTTCCAGGCGATCGGACTCAGGTTCGACGAGGGCTGGCAAAGAACGTTGCGAGGAATGAGCGGCCGGTCAGTAATGACCTTTGAACCCTTACGCCGATGAATCTTCCGATTTCGTGCGAACCGCAAAGGTTCGCTGAGATTCTAGAAAGCCGCTCAGCCGCACCCGGGAGGTTGACCGAGCAATTACTCAAATAAATTTTGGGGTCCTTAAAAGAAATCATCCCGTCCACGTCAAGACGGAAGGGTGGCGCAACAAGGGGTCACGCGTCGCAGCGAATCTCCACGGACACACTTCGGCCCCTTCATGGGTCGAGGAGACCCACCAATTCCCCCCAGGGGTCCCTTAAGGGAACCGAATGCAAGGGGGAGAATGTTCACAACCCTATCGGTGCCCCATTTCACTGTGCTCGAACGCGATTCATTTTGTATATTATATTCATTTGCAAACGAAGCTGTGAGTAGGAAGGAATATTTTCGACGTTCTTGTGTCCTAGTGATGGGAGATGAGGAGGAAGGGAGTCAAAGGCATGCTGAATCAATTTGGATATTATGACTCAAATATTTCATCCCTTTAAGGACATTCGTCCTGCTGAATGCTCGGGATGGGACAAACTAGGGCATAGATTTCTCCAAAATACGATTACAGCTGATGGCGACGGGCGTACTCACATTTCAGGGAGGCCACGAGAACTTAATTGCAGCAAAATTGTTCAATCACATTTGAAAGTTCGATTTCGATTATCATTATCATTCATTACATTAAAGCGATCAAATTTGGATGAATTTTAAAACCAATTACTGTTTAAACTAATTGTAGGAAGTTTTTTGATGGAATGTATTAGGGGTAGGCCTGATACTTATGGTCAATTAATCGTAGCTGAAATTCCAGAGGTTGACGTCGCCATAGGCTTTACCGCATTATGCAAGAAACTAGTGGGAAATAGGAATCATTAGCGAATGAGGGTCAACCTATGGTCCAAAACATCGACTACTGAGTGTAGACGTACCCTGGGAACTGCGCCTCTTCTACATGGTCAGAAAAGGGTGAATACCGTGCAGTTACGCAGATGGGATATTTCGCAGTTTTCAAATGAGTGTTCCAGCACCCGGGGTGGTGCATTAATATTTAATGTCTCTTAAGCATGGCTATCAGGAAGCCATGAACCATGGCCGTACTAATTACGGGATATATGATAAACCTCGAACGAAACTTTAGAAAAAAGGGTACGGGTGTTTCCCAATGGTTAAGGGGATGCAAATTTGAGCATATGAGCGGACACGTGAACAGGGTTCAAGGGGGTTCCATATTTGCCAGGCCGTGGGAGTGCTTCGCGGGGGGAGTCGATCCCCCTGTGGATCCCCCAAAATACGGGGGGGGGGAGAAAGAGGGGGTGTGTGGGGACAAGCAGAGGATTATGCGGGTGGTCGAGGGGAGCGGGGGAGGGAGGGCTGGGGGGGGGGCGGGGCGGGGGTCGACGGTGGAGCGAGAATCGATAGGTGCGGCGGTGTGTCGACGGCAGCGCGGAGGACCCGCCGGGAAGTGGCGCGTGGGGGTCAAAGGAGGCATACCTAGTGGGGAAGCGCAGTCGCTGGCCAATTCCATATATAATCCCGTGGCGGTGGCCCTTCCGGCACCCTGGCCCTTCTGAGCCGCTCGGCGGGGGCCTTCTCAGTGTAGGGGGGTCGCACGCGCACCAAGAGGGCCGCTTCCTTCCTCTCCCCGTGGCTCCAGAGCGAGCGAGAGTTTCTTCCCTCTCAGAGCAGCAGTGACGGCAGCAGGGGCGGTAGCAGCAGGGCCGGAGCAAGGCTATGAGGGCACACGGCAGCCGTCATCCTCGGCCGGCACTGGTGGCAGCGCCACTGCCGCCTCGCGGGGTAACATGGCGTCGGCGGGTGCCAGGGCGGGGCGGTGACGTCACACGCCCTAACGACCGTTGCTACGGACGAGATCGAGCCGAGCGAGGCTGCGTCGCGCCGTTCCACCCCTCTCCCTATCCGGGCCTTCCCTCCCTCCACACCCGGGTGCGCGGAAACCACCGACCTCGCGCCGCCACCCGACCAATACCCCCTGCCCCTCCCCATGGATGGGGAGGGGGGCGTGGGTGTGAGGGGGAGTGAGGAGCGGGGGCTGCCCTTGCTGCGTGCGCGTGCCCCCCCCCCGGGCACGAATGGAAAAAGACAGGCCGTGGACGCTGCTGCGGCCCCGTGTCGAGGGGGCCGGGTGGGCGAGCTAGGCTGTGCGTCCATTGATTCGTGAGAGGCGCGGGGGTGCGTGCGTGCACTGGTGGGGTGTGCGTGGGTGGAAGGAGCGCCGCCGCTCATGGAGCATTCCGCCTCTAGGGTGTGTTGACGCTGGTGCACGAGCGTGGGGAGGGAACCGATGCGTGCCCCGTTATGGGTCTTACGTGGCACAGGCCTGGTTGGAGCTTCCCTTTGGTCGCTATAGCGTGGTCCCTTGGTGATCGAAGGTCATTCGGAATGGCGAATGTCATTAGATTATCGATAGCAGTTTTCTCATACGGAAATAGTTTCAAAGCTTTGTACCAAATTAACGCGGTGGGAAAACCAAGTAATTTTCAATTAGTTCGTAATGGCAAATAGTAACAAATTTAAATGATATAATTTTAATTTTTTTAATATTAAAAATATGTTTAATTTTTTTATAATTCTGCCAATTCTATGAAACTGAAGTCACCATTTCATACCTGTGGTTTTATTAAACTTTACTGCCATTCCGATGGAATTTTCAAGTTTTTTTTGTAGATGTATTCGTTATTGAATGAATGAAAATCATTCTGACTGACATGGCAGGATCATTGATTTTCGTCGGGTATGCAAGTATCACATCATGTGCTGTCTCCTGCTGCGACTACCTGGATGACAGCCCTTTCATCGCTCTTACTCCTCCTCTTTACTGCCAATGTCACCATTCATCTGAGCCACTCGGGAACTCCATTCGGGTGCCCTCTTGACCCCTTCCATATTTTTTTACCATTTTTGCGTTGCAGTCATTTATTTATTTATTTATTTATTTATTTATTTATTTGGGATACATTGCTGTTAGGCGATAAGCCGGGTGGCAATGACATGATATAACAAACAGTAGTCATTCTTAAAACATATCACAGTGTCATTAAATAGTCGCCATTAAATAGTGTCATTTAACAATCCCATCATGTATACCTTTTGCATTCACGCCTAAATGATTTAATGCTTTTGGGTAAGGGCTCAAAGAGTTCATCAGGCAGCTGGTTCCACTCTTTGATTCCCATATATATATATATATAACTTGGCGGTGTTTGTCCTTTGGGGCATGTATTTGATTTTAAGCGGGTGATCATTCCTGCCGAGATAACATGGCTTATTTACACTCTCGTTCAGTTCTTTCCAGCCTCCGTCAGCTTTCAATATTTTAAAAATGGCACACAGTCTATTCAGCTTCCGTCTGTTCTTTAGTGACCCCCATCCTAGTGAGCCTAGCATGTCACTTACACTGTCGGTCTGCCTATGTCGCCCTAAAACGTACCTGGCAGCCTTCCTTTGCACTGCTTCTAATTTTTTCACATGCCCTATTTCAAAGGGATCCCATACTGTGGTCGCATATTCGACAATAGGCCTTACAATTGTTTTGTAGGCCAATTCTTTAGTTGATTTAGTGCTTCCTTTGAGGCTCCGCATGACCCAGTGGAGCGATTTAAAGGCCTTGCCTACCACATAATCTGTGTGAAGTCCCCACCCTAAGTCTTTACTTAGGTGTACCCCTAGATATTTACAATTATCTTTTGTTACAATCGTTTCTCCCATTATTTTATATACCCTTCCCTCACCTGCCTTCCTTTTGGAGAATGAGATGTGGATAGTTTTTGCAATGTTTATCTCCATTTTGTTGATTTTGATCCAATTAGCCACGTTATCTATGTCACCCTGCAGAACGTCGCGATCACTGCTGCTGCTGATTTCCCTATAGAGTATACAGTCATCAGCGAACAATCGTATTTTGGAATTGACACATTCCGCAAGGTCATTCACGTAACAAAGAAACAGAGGAGGACCAAGCACGCTACCCTGAGGTACTCCGGATGTGACGCGGGTTTATTTATGATGTTGATAGGATTATAACGTGTCTATTTTAATTGCGTAAAGCAGGATCAAAGCGGTTTCAGTGACTGTGGGCCTTTTTGTGAAATTTCAAATAGAGTCGTGCTTATAGAAGCTGCATGCGTGTATGTATGTTACGAGGAAACAATCACGTAGGTTTCATTCGTAAATATTGGGTGACACGAACGAGACGACCTGACAAGACAGCACATACATACACAGATATACGTGTATATATATATATATATATATATATATATATATATATATATAATGTATAACACTTAGCACTAGTGGACACAGACAAAAACACAGAAACACACAAAACACACACTTTGTGTGTTTCTGTGTTTTTGTCTGTGTCCACTAGTGCTAAGTGTTATACATTATTATTCACGTCCGTGAGACTTTCAAAAAGTGTTATATATATATATATATATAATGGGCTGACACAATATAACACAAATAGAAAAGAATAGACACATTTAAAAGAACACTCACACGGTAAATTGTTCGAGCTTTCGGCCCTCTCAGAGGCCTTCTTCAAGAGAGATAGAGATTGTTACTGTGTTTTTGTTTTCGTCCAGGTGCAATAACTTCATTACACACACACACACATATATATGAGTGATTACACTTCGCAAGGGGGATTAAAGAACCAACATTAGAAATTCAGTACTAGATGCGCATCTAAATTGAGAATTCCTTGGGAGCATGCAATCGAAATAATTTAATGGTTTAACTGTATATATCATTTTAATTTTCTTAAAAGAGCAGATACTCTCATCTCTTGAAGTACACTGTTGCATTATTTAGAATAGTTTAATTCGTAGGTTCATCTATGATTAGCCCAAATATTGTTTGTAAATAAGAAAAGAAACGCGAATAGTTTTGAATATGAAAGCACAAAAATCCATATTATGATAAAAAAACGAATGAGCGTGAAAAATATATAGTTAATCGGGGATTCACAAATGATTGCATTCACCTAGTGGGAAGAGATATGCTTATGATGATGATTGCCACTAGAGAAATAAAAATATAGTCCACTGAAAAGCACTTTCCTTTGTGGGTTATGGAAAACAATTCACTAAAATGATTAATAATACATTTCATTTTCCGAATTTGAAAATTCCCAAATTCCAATTTCCATTCTATGAGCTTTGAGGGCGATCACTAAATATCACATTAAACAAAGGAGCAAAAATATGAGCATGAGGGGTAAGCATATTTCCGTTTTCGTCTAGAACTGACCCATGTCTTGTGGTCGATGAAACCGCATACGAAATACTCTAACACTTGATTTGCATGTAATCTGGTATTCCGTTCTGGGTACAACCATAATTTTTATTAATTAAAATACGAAATAAATGCTTTAGAGACTTCAAACTTGGACTTTTGTATGGAAAAAAGGTTGAAGATTTTTTTTTGGTCAACCTTTTCTTTACATATCCCAAGGAAGCTTGCAAGTAATGCTGATGGCATCAATACGTATTTTCTCTTTCAAATGGTCGTTTGCCATGGAGATCCAATGTTATTCCTGGCGAATTCGGCTGTATTAAAATATATGAGGTTACACGCTTATGCTCATACACAATCATTACTGAAGAGTCTAAGATTATTGAAACTGTTGGTGTGAGGTAGTTACCTGTATAATGCATGGAAGGTTATGAAAATGCCATTTGGTGGGGTTGCTGCGAGTGGGCAAGTGAGTTACGCGATTGGAATTAAAGGAATATGTAACCGCTGGATTTTTTTGATGCTCCTCACTTACCATCAGCTATGCTAATCTCCTGCATATTTATTTGCATTCATTGAATACTACCTGCTGCTTTGTGCAAGCGCCATGATTTTTGATTAACAAGGGACTACTGCAAAGAATTCAAGGGCCAACCTAAGCAACTTCATCTCCATGAAGTTATTGACGCCTTTGGTAGTATCTTTTCTTTCCTTTATTCTACTCGCTTCCCTTCCTCCTCCGCCATTTTGGTTCTCCTCAATTTTAACTCCATATTGTCCTTCCCTTAATTTTGAAATGGCCATAGTCTATGCCTTATATATATTTAAAAAAAATTATATACATATATATATATATATATATATATATATATATATATATATATATATATATATCATAGCGGCTTTCACAAGGAGGAGGGAGTTGATGACGGGGACGTTGAGTAAGGATGTTAAGGAAAGACTCGTAAAAACTTTGATATGGAGCGTAGCTATCTATGTACGGCGCGGAAACGTGGTCATTGAAGCAGGAGGATAGGCGTAGACTGGAGGCTTTTGAAATGCGGGCGTGGAGAAGAATGGAGGTGAAATGGACAGAGAAGAAAACAAACGAGGAAGTACTTGGTATGGTGGGCGAAGAGAGGGGTTTGTTGGGAGAAATCCTACGGCGGCAGGAAAAGTGGCTGAAGGGGGTATTGTCCGGCAGCGGGATGTTGAAGACTGTAATTGAGGGGAGAATGTTAGGCAAACGAGGAAAGGGAAGGAATAGGATAGGGACGTTGGACGGGATGAAGGGAGGAAGGAAGAGGAAGAAAGTACTCAGAGCTGAAGAGGGGCCTGCTGTAAAGTAGGATGTTGTGTTTTGCTAGCGGTCACAAATTATTTAATTAGTAATTATGCCCATCTAAAAACCTACCTTAACTGGTAGATTACCTAATAATAATAATATCATAGCATTTCTCTATTGAACTCGTGGGAAATGAAGGATCTGGTGTTTTTCCGGGGAATGTTATGGGTGATGTTCTCTCGGGTTTCCAACCGGGTCAGGCAATCAGCGGCCAACGTTTCGACGGCTAACTTTGCAATCATCATCAAGGCTTCGAGTGTCGAGGTGGGATTCTGCTCGAATGTGTGTGAAGGGCACAGAAGGTGCAGCAGACTACGGCATCTCGAAAAGTCAGCCGTTGCGGAACACAGCCTCAACCTGAACCACATCATTGTATTTGACAATGCAAAGTTACTTAGCAGAACCAAAGGTTATTGGGATCGTCTAACGAAGAAGGCATTAGAGGATCCAGTTAGAGGATAAAAAATTCAATCGCGACACGGGAAACGCCCGTTAAACCTGGAAACCCTTGCTTCATAAAATCAAGACTCTTAACGGAGAAACTGAGAAGGCAGGAGTGCTGACCAATCCTAAGGAAATTGACCACGGCACTAGAATATATAAACCCGGTAGAATATCAATTCGAATTTTTTCCACCATCGCTACACTATTTGTTGGCCAACCTTTTTCAGTCCCCTCCCCAAAGAGGAACCTATTCCTAAAACGGGGATTCTGGATCGTTATTGTTATTTGATATTTCATATTATCTTACTGTTATTCTTCGGTACCTATTACGATCGCGGAATAAAAAACCTTTTGAACTGAGCTCAACAGAACTTGTCAATAGAAACCCTGAGGACGACGGCAGAGTTAGCCGTGGAAATGTTGGCCGCTGATTACTTGACCCAGCTGGAAACCCGAGGGAACTTCATGCACCGTGAAAATATTTTGACTGTGTATTTTCTTGGTTTTAACGTTTATTTTCTGGGAGTTCTAAATGATTTATACCCTCGCTTCTGCGGTCAATTGCTTATGACCAGCATCTGGACAGTTAGATAGTTATACTTGAAATGACAACTTACCGGGACACCATTGTGATATAAATGTGCTACGACAGGTCATGATGATGAGAGAGTAAAAGATGACTATGATAGTGTCATGGAAGTAAGTTAGGATATGGGAAGGAAATATGATGTTGAGGGGAATAGGGCAGATCTTGTAGCCTGATGGACAGAGAAAAAGCCCGAAGGGAAATGTAGGCTAATAAAGCCATAAGTATAGATGACATCCATGGAGGAATACTCAAATGTTTAGGAAAACGCTGAATGCAGAGTTAGGTTGGGCTCATTTTTGCATTTTTGAGGTTCCATTTAGGCCTGACAACTTCTTAAGATCAGAATTAATTCCCATCCCAATAACGGAAAGTTACGTTTAAATATGAAAACGGTTAGGGCATCGAATGTAATGTCAATCGGTGCTGGATTCCAAATATAACAGCTTCATTGCCTTATATTTTTTCTGGGTTAATACAAAGCCTACCTCTAATCGGAAGGTTATTTCCAGTCATGGCTATCATACACATCACCCGACTTGGTCATTATCATAGTCCGTCGTTGGCCTGTAGACTTGTAGCGCTGAGAGATGATCAACCTTATCGCTTCTTTTAATGTACTACAGAAAGTTATTCAGTTAATGTGACCTTCTTCCACATTATTTGACTACGCTCTGCATAGTAATTGATGACCCATGGTTCATCCCATTTTCTGAGCTTACCGATTCATTTCTTTTTCAGGCCGTTTAACCACCTAAGTAAAGTATCCATGCTGTATATTTTTGCTTTAAAGTTATCCCCATTTACACGTATTCAATATGTCTTGAAATACGAGGTCCCAAACTTGTCGAATTTGACATTCTCGAGGTCCAATTGAAACGTTTCGCGGCCAAATTTTAGTGTCAGGTCATCACTTTTTGAATCAGACGATTCAGGCCTGAAGGAACATGACCCCCTAAAACACATGCAACCCCGGATACACCCCTGGCGACAGGGGTACCGGATGTATTAGGATTGGCATTTGGATGTTGAATTATGTTGGCAGGGAGAATGGCCTTTGAACAGCAGTATGCCACCACTGGTACGGAGGGAGCGTTCGCTTTGCGGGCGAACTTCATTCCTGACTGAACAAAAGAGCAGCACCCCTTTACTTACCTTTTTTCGCCTTGATGGTTTTGTTCAAATTTGACGCATGAGTTGTTGAAAACCGGTGACATATCTGAGTGGAGGTGTGTGCCGTCGCCGATGATTCTCATTATCCCGCCGATGCATTTTGAATGGCGCGCCGTCAGTCTTTTACATCGGCGGTGCGGTGCGACGGACTGAGCTTGTACTTTTTATTTTGGTGCCCAGCCTCTAATTCAGTCGAGCGTGGGGTTCATTCATCATTCATCCTCCTCGGTTTCAAAAGTGACCTGGAGCACCCAGTATTTTGCTTGCACACTGTGTGAATGAAATTTTGTATTTAGGGGTCAAATCTTTTTTTTTTAACCCTGGAGGCGAATTTTTCTTCATCGATTCTGCTTCCAACTTCAAAATTACTTCGCTCATTTATTGTAATTCTACTTTTCAAGTAAATAAATGAGTCTGTTTGTTTGAGGTGTTTATTACCGACACCAGCGTGTACTTAATCTTGTTCGTCCTGGGTTTGGGTTTTTTTTGGGGTTTTAATGCTTCGTTTTCCTTATTTTTCTTATTTTTATATTCGTCTAAAATATTATTCAATTGCTCAGTTTCTGTTAACATGTCCATGACTTCAGCATTTCTAACGGGCTATTCCATCATGTGGGTGATTTCGTTTTGATCGTTTCACAGGAGGTGGTTATCCCGAAATGTGTTTATTGTTCTCTTCGGTATTCATTGAGTTGCATCGGTCTTAAGTCCCCGTTCTACATAATCGCAAAATAGGACAGTTTTTATTATGTCCTTGTTTAAATTTTGGGTCCAATTTGCATGCGCGGTACAGTTCTAATTATATCTTTTCTCTCTTTCACCAATTGCAAAACTTCAAACTCTTTGTTTGTTCCATCGACAATGACCAAATTATGAGTGCATACCCGAGGAAAAGGCGATGCGGTTTGAATAGCTACTCGCGCCGATTTCTTTCCATTCGCACCGGCGTCAGACACTGCCTACGCACCCTTATTGCTCAAACTTTCCATTCTCTTTTCCTACCGATAAATTGTACCATTTTGTGTGAATTGTGGTCAGAGTAATTATAAGACAAGTTATCCTTACTCAGAGGACCCAATCATCGCGCTACACTCTTCCGGAAATTATTTGATATTAATGATTCTTAGGGCGTTTCGAATGATATGGATGATGTTCGCTTGTGCGGAGATATTCTCAGTGAAACCTTACTACTTCTACATGAAAAATAACTCTTTATTCAAATCAAGAATATAAAAGCGGAATAAACTCTCCTCGTACCCTTGGGATTCGGTCGGTGTTGATTTGTTTCATATTTGTCATTCGAGAGTTTTTTCCTCCTCGTATTCAGAGGAAAACATGCAGCTTAACAAGCAAACACCTCTTGCTGTGGAAACCACTGAAAAAGTTGCAAATAATCTTTCCTGACACAATGTGAAGTCAAGATTAACCTGCTTCGTAGAAACGAGAGACTATCCGCCTAAATCCAAAGATATAGTTCCTCGCACACTGTGTGAGGGAGTTAACCAGTCGGAATGCTCTTATGGCAAATCTTGCATTGGGCAGTCAGAAATGAAATCCACTGTAAATGACGGGAACATCAACGGGCCACGGAGAAGCAGTTAGCACACCTCTCTACAGTCTAGGGACGCGTTTGGTGAGGATCTAACCCCGCGGTGGACTTCGAGAAAGTAAACCTAAACTGTCTGCAATTGGAGATTAACCTCACCAATAGTGATAGTGAAACACCATGAAAACTGCTATAGGGATAATGGGCAACGCTATTTAACACATGGAAAACATGTTCAAGTTGGAGGAGAACAAGACAGTTGGGGGATTATAGGATCAATTCGACAAATCAGGTGTATCCGAGGGCTTAGGCACCCTCTAGAAGGCGAATTTAAGTACCACGGCGGCTCACATTAAAATTGAAACGCTGTCCAAACCAAACATTCCGATGTGTCACATGCAACTCTGGTAAGCAAGGACTGAACAATTACAGCGAGATCTCCAGTTACCGCCTATGAGTCCTCACCTCCATAAAATTCATGAAAACCTCTCCCAATAACTCAACAATACCTGAAATTATCTCATAGATATCCATTTGAACTATGTCACTTACGATACTCCCATTTCCGCCACAATCGCTCCAAACTTTCAAAACCATCTTGCTTCTACCCTCTTGCTCAACTCCTAGTGCTTCAGTGACCATGTTTCCAAACTGTACATATCTAAAACTACGTTCCAAATCAAAGTTTTCACGAGCCTTTTCTTAACATCCTCACCCAACGTCCCTATCGATAATTCCCTCCTCCTTGTGAAAGCCTCTTTGTCTTGCGCGATTCTTCTCCTTCGTCCCTACTGCTTTGACCGTGCTGGTCCAAAACACTTCCCAGATACGTAAACTGTTCCACTGTCCTAGTATTCTAAGTTCCTATTCTAACTAATGTTGTCCTCTTCTTCTGCGTTTTCTGTCCTGCTGCTGCCGGTTTTCCCCTGCAAGGGTTTCGTGAGATGACGACCGCGGAAGCCTTGCCTCTCCCGCTACCGGACACGACACACGGCCGATTGGGCCGAGCCCCGTAGTTGCCAGGACTCATATTCTCTGTATTGTTCATCATATTAATCTTGGGAATGATAATTGAGGTGGTTTCCCGTTGCCTTCCTCAATAGTGTTTTTAACGTGACACCATCACTTACTGGCCGCCCTACTGGGGTCAGACGCCTTTGCAGCCGCCTCACTGAGGAACAGACGCTGCGTGGACTACTTTTCGTCTGGCTCCTAACCTTCGACCTATCTGGCATGGGTGACCCTACCAGGAGCAATTATCATTGCTCCCGTCAGCACATCTCAAGAGGTCATCGGAACTTATAAGCTTTCTACCACATCAAGGTTGTAGGCCATGGGAGGGAAGATATATAAATATATGTGCATACATCATATTTTTTATATTTTATATATACATTGTATATAAGTTTACTATATTTATTAATTACTATGTTTATACTATGGTATTATTATAAAATTCAGAAAGCATCTCATCAGAGGAGATGATTTGGCACCTTTGCAACAAGTTTGTCACAAAAATCTGTGTCATTAGTTTGTTTTTTAATAATATTGAACCTAAAAGTGTTAAGTATGAATTTGAATGCATGAATAAACCACTCGTCTGAATAAATGGAAGACAGGAGCAAGAGAGGTCGACAGGCAACTCAAGAAGTATTGAATAGTATTTTTCTTCTTCTCCCAATTATCAAAAATATTTAGGCCCGTCCCGAACTTTTGATTTCTCAAAAAAGCTAATGAAGCTGCAATCCATTAGCTTCCATAACACCGGATGAATCAGTTTTTTAAGATTTGGCAATTTGTTGTGTTTATTCCTGCAAATACAGCAAAAAATATCTTTCTCTTCGTTCCGAAGAAGGCGATTGAGCTAACTCTGGCTTAAGTTCTACATCAACTTTGGCTATTCTCATCTTACAAGTTAAGCATTTCAGACAATCAAGTCTTTGCTCTATTTAAAGGTCCAGTGAATGCTGGTGTGTCGGTAATCGGTGTCGTAGTCGGTCTCATCTCTTATTACAAGATCCTACAAACACAAGTCGCATTTCATATTTTTCAACTAATTGTAGATTGTATGCTACGAAATTTGGTGTTGACCCAAAGTTTAACTGTGGTTTACACTTCAACGAGTTTACCAATGGTCTCTGCTTTCTTAAATGAGGATCACTGCCATCCGCTACAATTTATTTCAGCATCCCCATCCTGCCATATTAAGTGTCAAAAATCAACTCATCATTATTAGTAATAGTATTTTCATCTGTATCTTTCATACGTTATTCATTGACTAAAATGTTCATATTCTTGACTAATAAAATTATTTCCATGCTACGGTCAGCATTATTATAATAAATCAATTCAAGTCTTAAGCTAAATTGAGATAAAACTTCTCAATATCATAAATAATCTCTTATGCGGTTGAATTTCGCCACACTTATAAACATTCAGGGAAAATATTGTAATTATTCCCTCAACAACATGTTGTATATTGCTAGAAATTCATTCCATTAATTTCCTTTCCTTGCAGCTGAATCTAACTTTAAACTGAACATTTAACTATTAAATTTGACACAATTTTTTTTGCACTACCATGAATCTAAATACAGGCTATTCATGAATCGAAGAAATAGCATTTTCCTCTCGGCAATTAAAATATGAGAAACGGAAAATGTGATTTGAATCAAGATACGGCTTAAAAAATACCATTTCTTATTATGTTCATGTCCTTGTGTAAATCGATTTTGCATTATGGTCGCACATTTTGAAAAAAATCCTGATAAAACGCGATTTTGTGTCGATTTTATCGATATTTTGCGATGCCAGACTACCTTGTGACGCCGGAGACTTGCCTCCGTCGTATTTTATGTTGATCGTAAACTTTACGTTGTTGCCTTCAATTGGATAGTATCTCGAAGTGCCTGTCATTTACTTTGAGCTTGTGATCACTTAATGCATAAAGCATTATGCTAATGATAAGAATCATATTATTTTGGTAATCTATTATATATTATATTTATCTATAATCATATTATATTGGTATATATCAGGTATATAATGGTATGGAAATTATTGAATATTATGCATTGCATTTTCGAATGGAAAATAATCCTGAAGCTGCAATAATTAGACCCGAAGATTCCTTTTGCCGTTATGGACCGATATTATCACAATCAAGGACGATCATCACAACAACCAAGTCTCTTCCCACCATGTGAATGCATTCGTCATTTTGAATTTTCATTCCTTTTATCATTAGATAGGTTTTTTGCGTCCTGTACAAAAATAATTCGTGTTATCTCAAGCATTCTTTGACCATTTAGCGTGATCCGTCGCTTTTACCCACGGACGCGTGCTGGACCACGGGACGGCATATAGCATGATGTTTGATCGTCATTTTTAGGCAATTTCGTGCTTTAGGAAAAGTGTAGTCTTTGACTAAATATCTGTTGGCAACACTCAATGGCCTTTTTTAATGTACAGGGTTCGTCCGGAAAATAAGTGTACTGATTTTTTCCTGCCGCTCCAGGCGCGCCCAGCACCGCTCTGACGGGCTGCGATTGGAGGGGGGTATGTTGGCAAGCGACGCTGAAAAAGGCAGTCGGCTCTGAGCTGTGGTGTAGTGAGGAGCTCTGTTAACGCGAACCTCCACGCTCGACCCACGTCACGGAACGCGATGCCGAAGTTTTTGGAGCAGCGTTATTCCATCAAATTTGCGGTAAAGCTTGGGAAATCGTCTACCGAAACTGTCGGTATGATTAACAAGGCTTACGGGGAGTCAGCCATGTCCAGAAACATGATCTTTCGGTGGCACAAGATGTTCGTGGAGGGCAGAGAAGAGGTCGACGACGAACCACGGCCTGGACGCCCATCAACGACACTCACCGACGAAAATGTGCGAAAAGTTCGCGATGTACTGAACTCTGATCGTCGTCTTAGTGTTCGGATGATAGCAGAGCAGTGTAATGTGCCAAAAACAATAGTGCACGAGTCGCCCGCGTCCGGCCAGCGATCAAAAACATCTGGCGGCTGCATCACGACAATGCGCCGTCTCACACCGCGCTTGTCGTGTCGGACTTCTTGGCCAAGCACGGCGTGGCAACGCTGCCGCACCCGCCCTACAGCCCGGACTTGGCACCACCGGACTTCTTTCTGTTCCCGAAGATAGAGAGGAGTTTGAAAGGAACGCGATACGGGACTTTGGACGCCGTCAAAGAGGCCGTGACGACGTGTCTTCGAGAGGTTCCCGATGATGCCTTCGCGTGTGCGTTCCAGGAATGCGAACGCCGCTGGAACAAGTGTATCGACTCACAAGGGTCCTATTTTGAGGAATATTAGCTTAAGATATGTAAAAGTGTAATAAATTTTTTTTCCTGAGCTCAGTACACTTATTTTCCGGACGAACCCTGTACGTACATCTTCATTCGAATATTAATTTTGTTTCCTATTTGTTATGTTTCAGTATTTCGTATGTGTGATACGCTGTCGATGGAGACAGATTTTTTTTACACGTCTCAGGTGCAGTTTTTCAGTCGTCAGCGTGTATATGAGCCAATGAAATTTTAAATAATTCCCAATAGTACCCTCAACGTTATTCTACGATATCAAAAATGGTAACAACAGTGTTAAGGTTTACTTTCGCAAGAGCAGTGACTTAAGCACTGGGCTCATTTTACGTTTTAAACCATCTTTTATCCATGCTCTAGGGAAGAACAGACTCTTCATAAGTCTCTTGTAGCATTTCATACGCCTAGGCAGACAAATTGTTCAGGGAAAAGCAAAATTTCAATGAAGTGTGATATTCGTCTGTGTTACCTTCATCTTTTCACCTTTGGTAAACTGAACACATTTCAATTTCCACCGCTGACATAATGAACTGCTTATTTCACATTAATGAAACCCGCAGCACGTTTTCATTATGTATTAAGCTATCAGCATATCAAAATTTTCTTTTCAACAATAAATTGCGTTAATATTAATTTCATGATGACTCTTTACTGGACAGACCTCGCATGTCAATTTATTTGAAAGAGAGAAAACTGGTATACTCTTAGATGAGCCTTTAAGATTCGTTTTTTTTTGTACAAATCAATATTTTGCATCCTTCTGGTCATTCATCAAGCACGGACCATAAGGTTATTCAACCTGTTACTTGAATTTTAGTGATTAATATTTTTAAAAAAATGTTGTTCCGTTGATCGTACGAGGGCATATGAAAATATATGCGCTGCAAACTAACCAGAAATTTCTTTCAAAATTTTATTTTCCAAACTTTTTCATTCATTTAAAGCCATGTTGACGTTAAGCGAGCCCAGATGAGTTGATGGGACCATTTTTTTATTTGAAAAGAAAAACACGTAAAATGGTGGCTAATCTACGAAGTTGCTGGATCGAAGTATTGATAGACGACACTCATAAATAGACGGAGACTGTATTACTGAACTGTACTCAAACTTGCTATAAACAAGGAATTTTATATAAACTTTTATGCCAGTATTACTTTTATAATCTCTTGCTTTATCTGTAACCAATGCAGGAGTTTTTATTGCGGAACTTGTGATGGATTAAACAGTAAACTATGAATTACCTACAGTAAACGTATGAATGTTATGTATGTACACCTATCCATAGTTTAATCCTAACATAAACAAAGTCCTAGGTCCTTGAAATGGAAGCCTTAGTAAGTTTTATTGAGATAAAGGTAAATGTGTCGTGAAAAGCAGTGATTTATTAGGAGAAAATTATTTTTAGTAATCATCAATGACAGAAATGGGAGGCATACATTCATTGAGAAGCTGCTTTCGTGAGTAATTGTGAAATCCTTTCTCATTTCGTTAATTTATTTATTATTTTTTCAATGTAAGTTCCAATATTGTACCGAATTGTGTCCTCCGTGTAATACGAGGACTGAACAGAAAGTAACTTACGTTTCGGCCTAGCGTGGCGGTGGGTAGGGCTAGAGCCTGATGCCTTAGCCCAGAGCGCCATGGTATCTATACGCCCCCACATTAATCACGCATCATGTTGTGGTAGTGTGCAGGCTGTGGTTCTTTTACTTTGCTCACTGCGAACTGTTAAAATGTACGCTACATTAGAAAATCATACGAGTTGTGAAGTGAAATCTGTGATTTGTTGTTTACTGGAAAAAATCCTCAAGCCAAATGAAATTCATGTGCGACTTTGTGAAGCTAATGGATGCGGAATAATGAGTGAAGGCGGAGTGAGGCAGTGGTGTATTCAATTTATAAATGGCCGCACCAATGTTCACGAGGAGTACCGCAGTGGTCGGCCTAGCCTTGGGGCAGATGAATTGGCGTATGGACAGTTCTTGGTATCATGAACATTTGACCATTCACTCTTAAACTAACAACACCACTGAAGCATAACACTGTCATACATCAATTATGCGGTGCGCAGCACCAATTTTCTGATGAATGTCAGCATATTTGCAGTTTATTGCCAGTAAAAACCTTATTACTAAACGGATTTTACATTTGGCGGAATTAACAAATGTATTTTTCATTGTCACTCACTAGTGTAAACAAATGACGAGGGGTCCGGGTTCGAATCCCGGCAGCGGCAGAAATGTTTCAGTGGGATCTCGATCTCTGCTTGACAGCTTTGAGTGAGTACACCGTCCGTCAGATGGGACGTTAAGCTGTGGGCCCCTTGACACCTTTCGTTAAAAGAAGACTAATGCCATCGCCGGGTTTCTCTCCACCCTTCATCCTTTCCTGTTCATCCCTAATGGCACAAATGACCTCAGCTATCCGTCACCTCCCCTAAAACTACTACCAAAAACCATAAGTGCTTTCCAAACACGGCAGATAAAAGCGTACTACCCTAGTGTGTGTGTCAATACAGCAAACATTCCCTAATACTTCGCTAACTACAGGAAAACTTACTTTCCGGAAAGCCCTCGTGTGCCATTAATTTTACCACGGAACATCTTTAAATAGTATATAGAATATAAGTGAATGTAAATGATGAAAATGCACTGACGATATTTCTATATAATAATGAGTTTGGCAAGAGTTTGTGGGGAACTAAATTGCAATGGAATAAGCAGTTTTAGAATTCGAGTATACTATTAAATTAGGACGTATATATGGATCCAATTTATCGCAATAGGCTTCCATGTATTTTATTTGCAGATCAATTCCACATTAAAAGGAAGTGAATCACTGAATGAGATTCAATCTTTTTGTACGTTAATGGAGACTACCTGTTGATTTGATCCTAATAGAGATGTTTTGTAGTAGTGAATGTTACATTAATAACTCTTAACCCATCAGATAGAAAACAAACTATTAAGCTAGGAATTCAGATTTAGAAATAGTAATTTGATTCATAGTGAATCGAAGTCCGTTGGTGTTATTAAATGCCGATACTGTGTAAATTTAATGTAGCTTTATTTTCATTTAAGTGGAAAAACTCCTGTTTTAATTGATGGGCTATAATTTATAGTTAATGGACGCGACACAGTGAAAGGTACCGCAACAGTAATGTTAGTGGATGGAAACCTTGACTAGGTGATATTTTTTAGCAATGGCGGAATTCGAGGGGGAAAACACTCTTAGTAAAAGCATCGTATGACAAGAATTTTCCGTATAATCTAAAGAGTTGTTGAATGTGTTTTGGTTACTTTATCACTCGCTGATATTATGATCCTGAGAACAACTTTAGCTGCGTGGTATATCAAACTAATTGTCCTGTAGCCCTCACATGACGTTGCCTTTACCTTTTTCGGAATAGGAACTAAAACTGATCTCACAAAGTCTTCCGGCCAGATTCCTTCCTCATAGATACTACGAATCAGCACATATAGCCTCTTCCTCCCAATTTCCCTAAACATTTCAGTAGTTCCGCAGGAATGTTATCCACCCCCACAGCCTTATTTAGCTTCATCTCCCTTAATGCCCTTTCTATCTCATCGTCGAGTATGCCTGGACCTAAGCTATCTTCCTCCACGTCATGTTTCTATGTCTAACTTTGTTGGTCTAAGTTCTTTACTATACAGTTCTTCTATATATTCTTTCCATCTCTCTTGGATCTTCCCTGCGTCAACTATTATCTTACTCGCCTTATCTCTAACTGTTAGCATAGATCTTCCTTTCTTACTTCGCGATAAAGATTTAACTTTGCTGTACAGCGCACCGATTTCACCCTTCCTCTGCAGACTTTCCATATCCTCGCACTGCGTCTTCCACCATGTTTATTTTGCTTTATTTGTTGCCCGCCTCAATTTATTGTTTAAGTCTTTGTACTTAATTTTGCCTAACTCCGTGTGTACATTCTTCCATTTTCTCCTCTCTTCCATCATTGCAAACATCTCATCCGTGATCCATGGTTTCCTTGTCCTTTTCGCTTTAACAGTTCCAATAGTGCCGTTTTCGGCTTTCGATAACCCTTTCTTGATACTTTCCCATTTTTCTTCGATATTACTTAGCTCTTTACCATCCTCCATGATTTCCTCTACCGCCTGTTTGTATTCCTTCTTTTTCAAGCCATTTAATGCTTCTATATTCCATTTTCTAACTCGCCGCCCCTGCCTTATCTTTTTGAAACGGACTCTACATTTCATAACAACTAAATTGTGGTCAGAGTCCGCATCCGCTCCCGGAGAGCTGTGGGAATTAATTACACTGTTCCAAAAGCTGTGTCTAACCAGGATATAATCTAGCTGATACCTTTCCGAGTCACCTGGCATTTTCCATTCTTACCTGTGTCTTTTGTGGTGTCTAAATCAAGTGTTGGTGATGACTAACCCCTGTCTCCTGCATAACTCAACTGCTTTCTCCCCGCGGCCATCCCTTGTGCCTAAACCGTAGTCCCCAACCTCATCACCGTCTCTTCCTTCGCCTACCGTCGCATTCCAATCCCCCATCACTATCAAATGTTTCCCTGAAGGAACACACGCGATTATGTCCTCTAATTGATCGTATATCCTATCGACCTCTTCCTCCCTCTGATTACTCGGTGGCATATAAACCTGAATAATAACCAAGTTCGTCGGTTCTGCTATTATCTCTACTAGTAATATTCTATCCGTTACCTGTTATTGGTTGACTACGCTTCTTCCTACCTCTTCATTTAATACTATGGCAACCCCTCGTAGGCTCTCGTCCCCGCCGCTGTATATTATTCTATAATTATCACTCCAGTAATCCCAGCTATCCTTCAATCTCACCTCGCATAGACCTAAAATATGTATTTTTCCCATTTCCATCTCTCGCTTAATATTTTCCAATTTCCCTCTCCTCATCACATTCCTAACATTCCACGTTCCTATTCTAACTAATGTTGTCCTCTTCTTCTGCGTCTTCTGTCCTGCTGCTGCTGGTTTTCCCCTGCAAGGGTTTCGTGTGATGACGACCGCGGAAGCCTTGCCTCCCCCGCTGCCGGGCACGACACACGGCCGATTGGGCCGAGCCCCGTAGTTGCCAGGACTCAAAATCTGTGTATTGACCATCATTCAAATCTTGGGAATGATAATTGAGGTGGTTTCCCGTTGCCTTCCTCAATAATGTTTTTAACGTGACACCATCACTTACTGGCCGCCCTACTGGGGTCAGACGCCATTGCAGCCGCCTCACTGAGGAACAGAAGCTGCGTGGACTACCTTTCGTCTGGCTCCTAGCCTTCGAACTATCTGGCATGGGTGACCCTACCAGGAGCAATTATTATTGCTCCGGCCAGCACAGCTCTAGGGGTCATCGTAACCCACAAGCCCTTCCACCACGTCAAGGTTGTAGTCCGGGGAGGGAATCTAATAATAGTAATGCCTTAATTGAAAAATGGTAGGTTAAACTGATGCAATGAAACGATAATACGCGCATATTAAAGGGTATTTTACAGCTGGAATTGCAGAAACTTCCCGTTAATCACTTATGCGAGGGGAGAGTAACATACATCTACATGATACCCCGCAAGCCGCCGCAAGGGCGTGTTGGCGGAGGGTGTTTGGTCACCACCCGTAAATAGGGACAATACCACATGCAAAATCAACAACATGAAAAACTACACCCACAGCGGCGTATAAACTCAAGCAGAAATCCCTTTATCCAACACTCATGCAAACATACATAAACCAAAAAACAACTGCGCCCCAGGATGCACCACGAAAGCCACCCACCAACGCGCAAGCCAGAACAAAGCAAGCAAGTAGGCGAAACTCTACCACATGTGTCCTGTGGGTTAAATACTTTCGAACTAGATACTAATGGCTGCGTAAGGTAATAACAAGGTACCCCAAAAGTCGACCATTGAAATAAACTTAGTGACCTAGTGCTGCCACCTCCTCTTCTCCCCGCTGCGATTGTCAATTTTAAATGACGGCAAACGCCTTTTCTGCGGCGACGAAGAGGAGTTTTGAAGCCTATTAATACTGTCTTGTTGCCCAGTATCACTCGAAAACCTTATGTGAGTCCGAAAAATCATATCTATCGGGACTAATAAATGAAAAACGAAGATAATTGTGGCTTATGACTACTAGAATGACTTAATCAGCCTTCAAACGGAAACAATCCTTTCCACTGCATCGCAGACCGTTAGAACATCAGCGTCATTAGAATGCGTCTTTTTTTATTTATCAAGATACGTGCAGTTTAAAACAATGTATACAAAATTCAGTCTTACAAGATACAGTCTTCCTCCTAACGTATACGTACGAATCAAAAGTGCAAATGACTGTCAGTCGCTGTCGGTAGCCTCCGCTAAAACTACTACTACGAATTAAAAATTATTTGACGCATTTATAAAATAAATGCAATTATAAAGTGAAAAGAAAGAACTGAAAAATGAATCTAGAAAAAATAATAAAATGTGATTTTATTTCACCTACGGATTATCAAAATCTCTGTGATTATGAATTAAAATATTTAAACAGTGGATTAATAACTCAATTTTTACGTAACGCTCAAAGATTTATCAATCACATTATTTACACCGATGTTAACGTCGTTATAAAAGTGGGAGAGATAATTTCTTTTGTTGTATTGTAGATTTTAAGCACCTTAAAGCTGAAGTATCGAAATATATTATTATACGAGGGTCATCCGGAAAGTAGTACCCGTTCGTGAAATAAAGACACAAAAGTAAATATTAACAAACATAAAAAATTTTATTTGAAAGAGGATACTTTAAACTACTTCTCAACATAATCTCCAAGCAAATTAAGGCATTTGTCATAACGTGTGACAAGTTTCTGTATTCCTGCTGCATAGTCCTTCGCCGCCAGCTCATTGAGATACGCGAGGGACCCATCTTGCACAAATTTTTGCATAATGCAGATGGTGTTTAACAATTTCATGAACAATTGTTCGAGAAACATTGGGAAAATGCTCACAGATGTCATCAATTGTGACGCGCCGATCGTTCCTCACGAATTCGTCAACTGAGCTCACCAGTTGGTCTGTAATGACAGACGGTCTCCCCGAACGCTCATCGTCGTGTGTGTTCCCCCTCCCCATGTTGAAGTTGCGACACCACCGCCGAACAGACGACTCGTCCATTACATTGTCTCCATACACCTCCTTTAATTGGCGATGAATATCACATGGGCGAACGTTTCTTGCATTGAGGAATTTAATCACTGCCCTCACTTCACAACTAGCGGCGTTCTCAATTTTTTTAAACATTGTAAACAATCACAGAAACAACACAGGCAATGCTAGCGTCACGCAACTTGGCTCAGAGAAGGCAGACAAGCCACTGAAGCTATCTGACCTCGTCCAGCGGCTACTCGCGTCGTCAGCACTTCAGGCGGCACGAACGGGTACTACTTTCCGGATGACCCTCTATATGGTATTCTACAGCTAAATGTAGTTTTGGGAAGGATTATGATAGACAAACTGAACAACAGACTGATACATTCTTCTAACGATACCTAATCTGACACTACATTCGACTGCACAAATTTTCTTCTACCGCCCTTCATTCCTCCCAATATGCTAATATAATATCCCTTTCTTAATCAATTCTCGACTGCCTAACGTTCTATTCCTCAATCAGTGTCGTCAACCTCCCATCGCCAGTTAAAATCCTCTGTATCCACCTTTCCTGCCTTGTTTGGATTTCTGCAATTAAGCACTTCTACTTCTCCCAAATTCCTAGCTCTCTCTCGTTTGTTTTCTTTTCCATGCATTTCACATTTTCCATCCTTCTCCATATATAATTGGCGGCTTTTGAAATGTGGATACATTTCAAAAGCCTCCAGTCCTATAACTGTCGAATTTGTTTGGGATGACTCATTAAAAATATTCTGTTGAACTAAAACAGTTATTAGTTACAACTCCTGTTCTGGCTTTCAATGATCCTTCAAAAACAATTACTCTTTGGGTTGATTCCAGTTTACACGGCTTTGTGGCCGCAATATTCCAAATTGGCAGTCTTTGGTAAATACATCTCGCGCATTCACTGTTACTTTTAATTCGGTACGCTAAAGTGGAAAAAGCATTCCTTGCACGGCATTTTCGGGGTTAAATTAATCAGTGTGTGTATGTTTGGGCCGCATTATGCAGCCAATAAAATAGACTATAATTCACTCTTGGAGTTACATAAAAAGCACTCCATAAAGCTGCTATTAGGATGAAATGTACATTGCTCGGGCTGTAACCTTATAATCATGAAATAGTTCATAGGCTATAAAATATCTACATCTTGTAGATGCTTTAAAAGATATGCATTTCCAGCTAAAAATAATCATGAGAGTAAATGCAATGGAAATTGTCAGTAATTCTGTCGCATTCACAATGGGCAAAGAGTTTTGGTTAAAATTAAGTGAAGTTTAGTCGAAATGGAGTTAGTTTTTAATGAAAGGGATATATTATTCACGTGTGGCCTAAATGATACAATAATGCCCATCATATAATCATATTTTCAATCCATAAATGACGAAAGTATGATAAAATACATCAGTTGATAGAAGTTCCTAAGGTTACGAAATAAGTTTTAACAAGTGTTCATGTCTGACTGATGCATCGTGCAGATGTGTCAAATTACGAGCAAGCATGAATGAAATGAGAATAAAATGGGCCGTCTTCTTCCATCCGTCTTAAGTATCAACAAAGTAAACAATTCTAACATTGATAATGAATTCTGGCAACTGTGGGACAAGGCGCACTGGGGCCAGTATCGTTCCCAGCAGCGGAACAAGCAACACCTACATGGTCGTTCGTTCGCCAAGGCCATGCGCATCCGAGCTGATGGAAGTGAAAAAGAAGAAGTCGCAGTAGAGAACTTACGCAGCCAGAATGTGGTCATGTAGTGTTAGGGGGATATTGAGGAAGAGGAAGTTAAGAGAACATCAATAGAGATATGGAAAAAGGAAGTATGGACACCTGACGTCTCTGTGACGTCAGATGGGGGCCAGCGGGGACTACTGGAGCAATAGTTACGCAGCTGCGAGGGTGGGGATGAGAAGAGTCAAGAGTCTGTAGCCTTACTACTGAAAGGGAAACTAGGGAAAAGTATAGCGAAAGTAGAGAGGTGATGATATGAACATGGTGCAGGGCAAACAATAGGAAGTCCGCGAGACACGTAGTAGAGAATAGTTGTAAGGATTCTTCAAAAATCTAGTATTTACAAATGTATGCAGATTATCAATTAATAAAAATAATATAACTACGAGGTACAAACAATTTTCTTTGTTACCATGGGTTCAAGTGTGACGTGATACATTTTAACTAAACAATGGACACTATTTGTATGCTGTTCATTCACTTCTGTTAATAACCGTCCAAATGATTTTGGGGTAATTGTGTCATCTTAATAGTTCGTCTTTGATAAATAAAATATGATAAACACATTTTCGCCCGATTAGCATGATTAAATGAGTGAACAGATTGAAAGCTAGGTTGAATAACGTGTGATGGGATACTGGAGGAGATGCACATCTATTTGCAAAAAATCCTCAGGCATGTAACATCAAAATAATCCTTAGGTTAAAGAGTGTGTCACGTAAATCCTATTTAAAAAATACTTCCACCTCTTGACTACACTGATGGGTGAAGTTCTCGTAACTTAAGGTAATATGTAGGGAACTCCCAAAGTTTTTTGTGAATGCGGAAGGAAAACCCATCTACTACAGTTAAGAATTAAAATAAAACAAAACAGTTTCGTAAAAAATGTCACGAATAATTGGAGACAGTTTTGGTTGAAATAATAATCGAACTTTAATATGCCGATTTCGATGCATCATGGCGATCAGAGTCTTTGAATAATTATGCCATTCGCAATTAATTTCAACGCAGCTTGAATTCTCTGCCATAGACATATTGGTAACAAAAATATAAGTATAAAATGCACATATGAATTAAAAGGTAGTTTTTGCGAAAGTCCAGGGGTAGAGCGTTGAACTACTGACCGGAGGGCCCGGGTTCGATTCCCTGACAAGCCTCTCTGGGCACTTGCAGTATCCAGCTATGTGATTTTTCGGTTGCCAGATCTTCCTGCGAAACCGTAACCGGCCCCCTACCTTGATCTGTGAATTTCACGCGCCGTCGGGTTTAGTAGTGGGTGAGCTCTACCATCACCTACCAAACCGACCTTCGGGTTGATTACTGTGTTTATGGGTAATGGTTTATGAAGAACATGAAAATTGCATAATGATCGGGGCAGATGCATGATTAGTGTAGTGCGAGATAAGTTATTACCATTCTTGATTCATAACATTCATGTGTATGACCATTCATGTTAAGTATCAATGCAAGTTGTTTACCTATATCTAGATATTTATTTTTGCAATGTACTCCCTCGCTAATGACATTCTTCGGATAAAATATTCTATGCAGTAATATTCTGTATTAGAAATCGACAATGGTTTCACAAAAGCCAACATATTTCTTAGAGGAATCATCTCGTTAATACCATAATCTGAAACCCAATACTTGTCATCACTGTTTATCGCTTTGCTTTTCAGATATAGTTGGCACAATAATGATGATACTACAATAATTATAATACTTTTATTGTTTCTGGGTGTTAAATCAGGTAAACCCTTAACACCTCCACGACTGGTATCTGTATACATTGAAGACCGTTGAACGACACCTCATGATATTAATAGTACATTTCTGATTGACTTAGTCTAAAGCTCTTTTTGCTATCTTTTGAACCTTGCAAATTCTTCTTTGGTGGATAATTCAATAATTTTATCGTTGCCACATATGCAAATATAAGTTTCACTCGGCCCTGGATTTTACAGCAGGCCCTGATTTTTGAAGCAATGAAAATTCAGTGTCCGCCATCAAAGTGCATCCGCGGGCGACCCTAGATTTTTGTTCTAACCCTGAGCCCAACAGGCCTTGGTTAAGTCAACCGTTGCTAATTATTTAATTGACGAACATTCAAGGTTATTTGAACGTCCAAAACAACTAGCGGCCGGCTATCGATTTTCTTATCCGACCCTATTTTGTCAGTCACTCCTGAATTTTACGACCAGGTCCATTTTATAGTTATCTATTCCTTTTATATCAGGTAACCGCCCCTGAATTTTCATCATTGCTTTTTGGATGTCAAGCCCTGATTCTTTAATTCCTGTTGCTAGGTACTCGTCCCTGGAATTTGGTAACCGACCAGGATTTAATAGCTCATGTTATGTATCCATTCGGTGAGGTTTTCACAGGATATGGAATTTTAGAAAGGTTGTTTTATGCACAACTTGCCTGAGTTTACAGCCAGTTCCTTTTTTTACGCATTTTATGTTTTGTTGGATATTCGACCCTGTATTTTGGAGCCATCACGGTTTCCGGCAGCTGCAATTGTTTTTGGAAAACTCAACTTGGTTTTCAGCCCTAAGCCTTGCTTCATCGAGAACTCTTCATGTTTTTTTTAGAGTTTCTTATTTCGGTTTGCAGGGATTATGATTCTCGGGAGCCGCCGCTGACATTTGAACATTCAGTCTTAATGTATGTCTATCCCTATGTTTGAGGTCCGCCTCTTGCCCCCAACGGTTTTTTAGGTTAGCCGATCCTGTTGTTCGGCAGCCGTCATTTTGTTTAGAATATTACCGTAGTTTCGTAAAGTATCCTTCGTATTTTTATCCTGAGCTGAAGCCATTACTTCTCTGTAGATAAACCTTTAATTTTTATTTGTAACGGAAACAGAACACAAAACTATCGCTCTAGACGATTTATAATCGGGGATTTCCTTCTAAATTACGTTTCATTTCGCAGTAGAGTAGTTTCCTGGTCTGCGAGCATTGCATTTGAATAGTGGAATGTATTGCACAACACAAACGTATTCGTTCGATGCAACTAAAGGAGAATAAAAAAGACTCGGTTCCAAGAAAGTGATGTGTTTATATTCGAGTTGTTTAAAAAGGCTATTTTCTTCACGGACTTCCAGGGGACATGAGATGATGTGTCAGGGACTGGATTTCTATTTCTGTACATGACATTATCGTTTGTAAGCCGGTTGTCATTTTCGTCGAAGGAATCCAATGATCGATTCAAATGAAACTATAGTTTCTGAATTTTTTAGAGGAAATTTGAACAATCTATTGGGTGAAATGTCGTCTTGGTAGAGTTTGTTTAAGGAAGAGGTCTGTGGTCCTATCGAATTAAACGTAAAACGGTGTTTGCTCCTGTGCATTTCGACCCCACTCAGTGAGCATGGAGGCTAGAATAAGTTTACAATCTTAATTTTCTCGTTACATTAATAATTTTAAATACAAAAATATTCTAATTCTAAATTTCTACATTTATTTTCTAGCGAAAATGAATTTTGTATACATTGTTTTAAACTGCACGTATCTTGATAAATAAAAAAGACGCATTCTAATGACGCTGATGTTCTAACGGTCTGCGATGCAGTGGAAAGGATTGTTTCCGTTTGAAGGCTGATTAAGTCATTCTAGTAGTCATAAGCCACAATTATCTTCGTTTTTCATTTATTAGTCCCGATAGATATGATTTTTCGGACTCACATAAGGTTTTCGAGTGATACTGGGCAACAAGACAGTATTAATAGGCTTCAAAACTCCTCTTCGTCGCCGCAGAAAAGGCGTTTGCCGTCATTTAAAATTGACAATCGCAGCGGGGAGAAGAGGAGGTGGCAGCACTAGGTCACTAAGTTTATTTCAATGGTCGACTTTTGGGGTACCTTGTTATTACCTTACGCAGCCATTAGTATCTAGTTCGAAAGTATTTAACCCACAGGACACATGTGGTAGAGTTTCGCCTACTTGCTTGCTTTGTTCTGGCTTGCGCGTTGGTGGGTGGCTTTCGTGGTGCATCCTGGGGCGCAGTTGTTTTTTGGTTTATGTATGTTTGCATGAGTGTTGGATAAAGGGATTTCTGCTTGAGTTTATACGCCGCTGTGGGTGTAGTTTTTCATGTTGTTGATTTTGCATGTGGTATTGTCCCTATTTACGGGTGGTGACCAAACACCCTCCGCCAACACGCCCTTGCGGCGGCTTGCGGGGTATCATGTAGATGTATGTTACTCTCCCCTCGCATAAGTGATTAACGGGAAGTTTCTGCAATTCCAGCTGTAAAATACCCTTTAATATGCGCGTATTATCGTTTCATTGCATCAGTTTAACCTACCATTTTTCAATTAAGGCATTACTATTATTAGATTCCCTCCCCGGACTACAACCTTGACGTGGTGGAAGGGCTTGTGGGTTACGATGACCCCTAGAGCTGTGCTGGCCGGAGCAATAATAATTGCTCCTGGTAGGGTCACCCATGCCAGATAGTTCGAAGGCTAGGAGCCAGACGAAAGGTAGTCCACGCAGCTTCTGTTCCTCAGTGAGGCGGCTGCAATGGCGTCTGACCCCAGTAGGGCGGCCAGTAAGTGATGGTGTCACGTTAAAAACATTATTGAGGAAGGCAACGGGAAACCACCTCAATTATCATTCCCAAGATTTGAATGATGGTCAATACACAGATTTTGAGTCCTGGCAACTACGGGGCTCGGCCCAATCGGCCGTGTGTCGTGCCCGGCAGCGGGGGAGGCAAGGCTTCCGCGGTCGTCATCACACGAAACCCTTGCAGGGGAAAACCAGCAGCAGCAGGACAGAAGACGCAGAAGAAGAGGACAACATTAGTTAGAATAGGAACGTGGAATGTTAGGAATGTGATGAGGAGAGGGAAATTGGAAAATATTAAGCGAGAGATGGAAATGGGAAAAATACATATTTTAGGTCTATGCGAGGTGAGATTGAAGGATAGCTGGGATTACTGGAGTGATAATTATAGAATAATATACAGCGGCGGGGACGAGAGCCTACGAGGGGTTGCCATAGTATTAAATGAAGAGGTAGGAAGAAGCGTAGTCAACCAATAACAGGTAACGGATAGAATATTACTAGTAGAGATAATAGCAGAACCGACGAACTTGGTTATTATTCAGGTTTATATGCCACCGAGTAATCAGAGGGAGGAAGAGGTCGATAGGATATACGATCAATTAGAGGACATAATCGCGTGTGTTCCTTCAGGGAAACATTTGATAGTGATGGGGGATTGGAATGCGACGGTAGGCGAAGGAAGAGACGGTGATGAGGTTGGGGACTACGGTTTAGGCACAAGGGATGGCCGCGGGGAGAAAGCAGTTGAGTTATGCAGGAGACAGGGGTTAGTCATCACCAACACTTGATTTAGACACCACAAAAGACACAGGTAAGAATGGAAAATGCCAGGTGACTCGGAAAGGTATCAGCTAGATTATATCCTGGTTAGACACAGCTTTTGGAACAGTGTAATTAATTCCCACAGCTCTCCGGGAGCGGATGCGGACTCTGACCACAATTTAGTTGTTATGAAATGTAGAGTCCGTTTCAAAAAGATAAGGCAGGGGCGGCGAGTTAGAAAATGGAATATAGAAGCATTAAATGGCTTGAAAAAGAAGGAATACAAACAGGCGGTAGAGGAAATCATGGAGGATGGTAAAGAGCTAAGTAATATCGAAGAAAAATGGGAAAGTATCAAGAAAGGGTTATCGAAAGCCGAAAACGGCACTATTGGAACTGTTAAAGCGAAAAGGACAAGGAAACCATGGATCACGGATGAGATGTTTGCAATGATGGAAGAGAGGAGAAAATGGAAGAATGTACACACGGAGTTAGGCAAAATTAAGTACAAAGACTTAAACAATAAATTGAGGCGGGCAACAAATAAAGCAAAATAAACATGGTGGAAGACGCAGTGCGAGGATATGGAAAGTCTGCAGAGGAAGGGTGAAATCGGTGCGCTGTACAGCAAAGTTAAATCTTTATCGCGAAGTAAGAAAGGAAGATCTATGCTAACAGTTAGAGATAAGGCGAGTAAGATAATAGTTGACGCAGGGAAGATCCAAGAGAGATGGAAAGAATATATAGAAGAACTGTATAGTAAAGAACTTAGACCAACAAAGTTAGACATAGAAACATGACGTGGAGGAAGATAGCTTAGGTCCAGGCATACTCGACGATGAGATAGAAAGGGCATTAAGGGAGATGAAGCTAAATAAGGCTGTGGGGGTGGATAACATTCCTGCGGAACTACTGAAATGTTTAGGGAAATTGGGAGGAAGAGGCTATATGTGCTGATTCGTAGTATCTATGAGGAAGGAATCTGGCCGGAAGACTTTGTGAGATCAGTTTTAGTTCCTATTCCGAAAAAGGTAAAGGCAACGTCATGTGAGGACTACAGGACAATAAGTTTGATATCCCACGCAGCTAAAGTTGTTCTAAGGATCATAAACAAATGGATAGAGAGTAGGGCAAAGGATTACTTAGGGGATGACCAGTTTGCGTTTAGGAAGGGGAGAGGTACGCGTGATGCCATTGCAGTAATGAGATTATTAATCTAGAGGAATGTAGAATACAACCAGGAGGTATTTGCCTGTTTCGTAGGTTTCGAAAAAGCATTTAATAGAGTGAATTGGGAAAAAATAATGGGAATATTGCAGAAAATAGGAATAGATTGGAGGGAAAGGAGGCTAATCCGCAACCTGTACATGTCTCAGACTTCTTAGGTGCTGGTGGGAAGCGGGGAGTCCGGATGGGCAGTGTTCGGAAGAGGTTTAAGGCAGGGTTGCCCGTTATCACCGTTGCTGTTCAACCTGTATGCAGAGGAAATGATTAAAGAGGCATGGGAAGAACTGGAGGTAGGAATGAAAGTGGGCGGGGAATTCGTAAAATCAGTTAGGCTCGGTGATGACAAGCTTTAGTTTGTCAGTCAGCCAAGGGGTTGCAAGCATTGCTTAGTGAATTGGAAATTCAGTGCGACAGGTATGGGATGAGAATCAATATTAATAAAACAAAGGGTGTGCGATTTTCTAGAAAGAAAAAGGTTAAGCTAAACATTGAAATAGGAGGGCAAAATCTAGAGCAGGCAGAACAGTTTACGAATCTCGGTAGTGTTTTGGACCAACACGGTCAAAGTAGTAGGGACGTAAGGAGAAGAATTGCGCTAGGCAAAGAGGCTTTCACAAGGAGGAGGGAGTTGATGACAGGGACGTTGAGTAAGGATGTTAAGAAAAGACTCGTTAAAACTTTGATATGGAGCGTAGCTATGTACGGCGCGGAAACGTGTTCATTGAAGCAGTAGGATAGACCACTTGGTATGGTGGGCGAAGAGAGGGGTTTGTTGGGAGAAATCCTACGGCGGCAGGAAAAGTGGATGAAGGGGGTATTGACCGGCAGCGGGATGTTGAAGACCGTAATTAAGGGGAGAATTTTAGGCAAACGAGGAAAGGGAAGGAACAGGATAGGGATGTTAGACGGGATGAAGGGAGGAAGAAAATACTCTAAAAAAGCCGAATAAAATAAAAGAGCTGAAGAGGGACGTGATGTAGAGTAGGATGTTGTGTTTTGCTAGGGGTTACAAATTATTTAATTAATAATTATGTCCATCCAAAAACCTACCTTAACCGGTAGATTACCTAATAATAATTATTATTATTATTAGATTAGTAGAATGGAGATCATTAGATACGAGTAGCACTCGTAGATTAGTATTGGACCAAATGTATACATTTTCGAAGGACTCTTCGAAATCCTTCCAAAAGAATTCGTCGCAAGGTAGGAAACCGTTGACTAAGAATTTTTAATCCCTAGTTTATCAGTAAACCGAACATAAATAAGCACCGAACGTAGGCTTACCTTTTTACCCCGGGTTATCATGGTGTAAAAATCAGGTAACAAGATAAGGAAATGGAGGAAAAAATCTTGCTGGCAGTACTTTACCAGTTCTGCCAGCAGGATTGATTACACACACACACGTGGAGAATACACGGTCGGATTGGTCAGGTTTTATTGAGGAAGTGAATACTCAAGTTGCTAAAATGCCTACCTGGCAGTGACCCGGAAATTATTTCCTCTGAGGGCCTTTGGGAGTGGTGACCGCTGAGACAGGTAAGCCCATTCATTTATACTCTGTTAACGTCAGAGACTTTCATTTGACTGAAAAGACAACATAAATAGCAAAACTGTTTAGCTTAGTATACTGGTCACACTTTTGGTCTGCACCTTAGACAAATATTACTTGTACCTCTGGCGAGCACTTCATCCAACGCTCGCCGTCACAACTTTCTGGCCTGATCGGTTTATACCTGGAGATATTTTCATTTTTTTTCTGTTGAATATCGAGTTTTAATAATATGAAATCACTCTTACTCTCCAGGTGGAGAAATGGGAATGGGTCTAATTCATGACAAAATACGAGTTACGTAAGTTAATAGTTAGAGGAGAAACTGAAAGATCTCTATTCAGGGCAATTTGTTACGTTCGTATATTCGAAATAATTTCACTTGAGAAAACGAGGTGCTTCTTGGTTTTGTTGCACGTTTTAAGTGTCATAACGGAGCATTTAGTCCCAGTGACGTCATGTAGACTAATTCACAACGTTCACAGAACCCCGTCGCGTTTTTGGGACACTGCAATTTTTCAATTAATTCTAACAAATATAGTATACTTTTGTATTTAAACGGAAAGGTTTATCATTTCTCAAATGTTGCATATTTTCGATCAAGTCAATCAAGTATTTTTTTGGAAAGTTCCAACCCTAACGTTTAACAATTGTAACTCCAGTTTGCTTTTATTCCCTTTTGTACTGAAAAAAGAAATCATAAATAGCGCTATTCTTGTTCGGGCCCAGTTGGCTACCTCGGTCGTCAGTTACCTGCCAAAATTTATTTTTCTAATGTGCTCCCACCAAATGATTATGTTTTGAAGAAATCGTTTCCTAAATATTCTGGTCGGCTGAAATGGATTTTTTCCATAGATTGCTATGAACCTAATATTTTTTTTATTTATCTTCTTACATGATTTTATAGGCGTATTCAAGGGACTAAATACTTTCTGCGACTTTGAAAATAACGAAAAATAATTATTTGCGGTTCCAATCGAAACTGATCGCTTTCCATGGCTCGTTAAATGGTCGGCAGAAACAATGGAATTAAAGTTGATACCGAGTGAAGTGATCGTGAAGTAGATGTTCGCTTTAAATAGGCTCTCTACCCATTTTCGGGAGAGATAAGGAAAAGCGTACGACACAATTAAAATTTTCAATCTTGTAAATTGATTTTATTTCAAGCATCGCAAAAGAAACTTATTCTTCAATACGGGGGTAATTTGAGAAGTTCTTGGAATGGAATAGAAATAAACAACTGGCCTCGCGAAAACTTTTTTATTTTTCAATATATTCTCCCTGTTCTCTAGTTTACTCGATACAGCGATGTTCTCATGTCGTGATCCCTTCTGGAAAATTAGATTCCTTCAGGCCTGTAAAACGCCCGTCTACTTCAGGTATTAGTTCTTTGTTTGAATAGAATCTCTGTTCACCAGGGAAAATTTTGAACTTGGAGGAGAGATGGAAATCTGATGGAGCCAAATCAGGCGAATTAGGTGGGTGTAGCAACAATGCGTATCTTAGCTCACGCATTTTTGCCATAGCAACGACACTTGTATTTGGTCGTGCATTCTCTTGATGAAAGATGACATTCTTCCTTGCCAAACCTGGCCTTTTTTCGTGTAGGTTGGCGTAGTATTGTACAGTATTTGCTTGACCAGTGGGAAGATAATCTATCGGCAGAATGCCTTTCGAATCCTAAAAAACTGAAACCATTACCTTTCCGGCCGACCGTATTGCCTTTGCTTTCTTTGGTGGTAGTGAATCAACATGTTTCCGTCGCTTTGCCTCTGAGGTATAGCAGTGGACCAATGTTTCATCTGCAGTCACAAACTGGCGTAGATAGTCTTGTTGGTTGCTCTTAAAATGGGTCAAACATTGTTCGGAAATTTCTATTCTGATTCGTTTGTGATCATGCGTCAAGAGTCGCGGGATCCATTTAGCAGCTAATTTTCTCATATCCAATTCCGCTGTTAAAATGTGATATGACCGTTCAAATGACATCCCTACAGCTTCAGTGATTTCTCGCACTTTCAGTCGGCGGTCCACTATGATAATTTTATGCACTTTTGCAAGAATTTCTGGGGCAATTGCACATTTTGGCCGACCACTATGCGGATCATCATCTAAGCTGTCCTAATCAAACTTTTTTGCCCACTTGATAACAGTTGAATTTGGAGCAGTCCACCAGAGTTTTCTGAAAGTTCCCTTTTATATTTTAGCTCTTTTTTTACGAAGTATTTGATCACTGCTCGAATTTCAAATTTTTTCCAGCATCACAAATCACTACAGGGGGACAACAACAGAGAAACGTCTGCACCACAGATCTCTTCTCAGGGCACTGACGCGTTACGTGTTTACTCATGAAGCATAGCCTTTTACCATGAGGGAAACTCGTTGCGCCAGCGCTGATATCTGTGGACGACCCCAAGAACATTTCAAACTACTCTACTATTTTAATGAATGAAAGAAAATAGTTCGGCACGGAAAATTTTTTCCCATTCATTCCTATTGAAAAATTAAGCGCTTGTAGATTCGCCATGCGGTTACTTTCTTATGATTTAAAAAATTTTTCTTCGACTTTGAAGTCTCCTTTTTGTGTAAAATTGCCTATTGATCGGTAGCAGTGTGTGAGTGTTTAAGAGATTTTGTAAAATTATATAGAGTACGAGTAAATGGATGCTTGCCATTTGCAAGATGGGTAAATTAAACGAAACATAAATTCAGAACAAGTTATCGACCACTTTAAAAAAATCTCATGATTGTTACATTAAAATAATGAATTGGTAAAGGACTATATCTCAGAAATTCTCCAAATGTTGCTTTCACCTTCTGCCCTAAGCCGTGAGCTGATTTTGGATGCATGTTTTCCAATCCCGTGCCTGAAGAAATCTGCTGCCTTACAATTTCACCACCTGTCTATACCAATATGCAATTATGTGTCTCTATCAAAGCGCTGAGTTTCATAGCTACGTATAGCGAGAGATCCGTAATCGTAAATTGGAGATTTTCGCGAATTTTCACGAAACCGTCAGTTCATCTGTCGAAAGGTTAGGCCGACCACTGCGATCCTCGTCGTGAACACCGTTGCGGTAATTTTTAAATTGGATGCACCACTGCCTCACTCTGCCTTCATTCATCATTCCGTCTATGTTAACCTCACAAAGTTACCTATGAATTTCAATTGGATTGTGTTTTTTTACCAGTAAAAACATAATCACATATCGCACTTCACAACTCGCGGAATTTCCCATTGCAGCGCACAATTTAACAGTTCGTAGTGAGCAAAGTAGAAGGACCACAGTCTGCACACTACCGCAGCAGAATGCGCACTGGGTGTAGGGACATTTATACACCATGATAGTGGCTCTAGCCGCACCACCTTCCCCCTGCTAGGCCGAAACGTTAGTTACTTTCTTGACAGCCATCGTAGTTTAGATGACGGGACAACGTGTTCCGTGACAGCACGATCAAAAAAAGGAGGAGAAACGGTTTTGACTACGAATTGCGTAAAAGTCTCTTTATTAAAAAATGAAAAATTAGAGATTTTCCTAGTAAGGACAAATCCTCCCAGTGAGAATAATTTTGGTTGAAATGAATATCGACGTTTTGATTATCATTGATGTAAAATGGTATTTTTTGTAATATCCGAACCTTTGGATCAATGTAATCATTATTTGACACTTGATATTTCCTATATAAATCAATCTTCACGCATCTTGACTTCAAAATAATAGTAAATGTGCGAAAGTGATCAGAATCTCATGTAAAGATGGATCGAATGCTTAAAATATTTCAGAAGCATTGTAGCAATATTCCATCAATCTTCACGCATCTTGACTTCAAAATACTAGTAAATGTGCGAAAGTGATCAGAATCTCATTTGAAGGTGGATCGAATACTCAACATATGTCAGAAGCATTGTAGCAACATCCGTTAAACTAATGTCATCCATATTGTTTGCTTCACGCTCACTTATTTAATTTCATAGCAAGAATATAGAATTACGTGAAGAATGGAAAGTGCACAGTATACATATCATTCGACTGCAGGCATAAAATTTCACCTTTCCCGTTAAATTATTGAATGACGTCTACGAAAACTGTGTTTAGCGTAGGTTTGTCGTGCACAAAATGCCTTTAAAGTTGCAAAAAACGCTTATGAAAAGAAATGTATCAATTTCGAACAAAATATAAAATTTTAACACGTCAGCTACATTTTCATCCATGTGTTATGGTCGTAGATCAATTATTTCGTATTTGAATCATTAATACTAAATGTTTCTGCATAGAAAATTTCCGTTTTTCCGATTACTTTTCATTAATTACTCTTTTAAAAAGTACTCTTTTGGGATCAACTTTGACGCAGTTTCTTTAGGTCGATTTTTGCTGTACTCTTCGGGTGATTAGAAAATTCCAATGAACATACACAATCTTCTAGCCCTGGTACAAATGTCCAGCAACGCTGGTCGGTTATGAGTGAGTCAGCTTGTAGAGTATGTGTTTAGTATTTAGTGGCTGTACCTATATACTTGTATAGCAAATAATAGGGTTAACTGAAGGGATAGATAAGTACAGGATTGGATTACTGCATTAGGTAATAAGTGAAGAATCTTGCATTAGGAGAATCCAAGGGCCGTTGGCTTTTAATTCCAGCCATGCAACTGCCTTCCCGACACCCACGATCCTACTAAATGGTGCTTTTATACCTTGCCATACGCCATGCGTTGACTACCTGCTTACCTATCTGTAGATTTTGATGATATTTGGCGATTTTGATAATGTGGGGTGATTTCGACCTAAAATCGGAGGAAATTGATTTAATTAAATGAGTATGAATAGGATTGGAAAGAAATCTTTTGTAGGGGATCAAATTATTGACGGGAACCACGATAGAATATTTTCTACCTGCCATTCACCATTTAGTAGTATTAGTAGAGGTGATATCGATTTTAAGCTAGTAGTGCCATAAAATTCAGAGACATTTTAGATCAAGTGCACAAGAAAGTAAGCTTATTTATCCAAAGTTATTTTATAGCGATATAGTTGGCGTTCCTGCCATATTACGGTGCAGCCCGAAAAATGATGAAATCGTCTTCAAACTGTGATAGAAAGATTGTTTTACAGTAACTGCCTCATTGTAGTTGTCACTGAAATGATGAAACCTAAAATTGAATTTTTACCTGCGATGCCGTAAGGCTACATCTGAAAAATGTACTAGTGTTCATTGAAAACAACTGGAAAATACTACCATAAAATCACCATCAATCTCCAATATACAATGATGGAGTTTGCAAACTGCCATCTTTCTGTGAGGAAGGATAATAATAAAAGGGGAGTGCGGTCTTGCGTTTATCGAAATATCGGGGGATCGAGATGGTGCGGGGGCTAACGTACTGGCTTCCCATCCAGAGGGGGCGGGTTCAAATCCCGGCGGTGTCGAATATTTTCCAGAGGTGTCTCGATCCCTACTTGAGGTGCTTTGTGGAGGGCACTTTGAGTGAGTACGGCGTCCGTCGGATGGGACGTTAAGCTGCGGACCCCTTGGCGCCTTTCGTAGAGAGTAGGCTAATGCCGACGCCGGGTTTCTCTCCACCCTTCATCCTTTCCTGTCCATCCCGTATGGCGAAAATGACCTCAGTTGTCGGTCGCCTCCCCTCAAAAGTACTACTATCGAAATATCTATATATAAGCAGACGATCGTCGTCTGGGAACGCCCCAGCTTATGTCTTTCATGGGAGTAACATTGAGAACAAGGAAGAGCCCCGAATGCATCGCAAAGGTGTTCGAAAAATCTCCTCGTAATTGACATGATTTCTGCGTCCTATAGATTTTTTCTCTAACTTGCATGTTAGCTCTTGTTTCAACTCCAATTGATTATTTTCTTCCATATACATTAGGTTGCTGAAAGTGATGAGCAATAGCATACCATAACAGGGCCATGGACCATTGAGACGAGCAATGAAAATAATTAAACATATTCAAATGAATCCGCAAGCAAATTACATTGAAATAGCTTAATTAAATAAAACTACGGCATTTGCCATTTCTAATTCCTAGAACAGCAGGCTAATGGAACACTTTCGTAATAAGTTAAATCAATGGAAGGCGAGAGTAAATTAACTGGATTTTAATAAGGCATTCGTAAAAATATGTACATTCTCATACAAATGATGTATTTCTTTGAATGTATGTGACATTTGGAGTCACAGATGCCCACAAATTCCATAGATTTCACAATTACATGACGTTCTGTTTAAATATACACATTGAAAAACTGTACTTACACTGTATTAGGTTCTCTGTATTGTTAGAAAAATAATTCTAAACTCTCCAGAGCCTTAGCACTCGCGCTTTGTGCATATAGTAGCATCCAAAATCGTCACTGTTTCTGTGCTGCCACCGAGCATCCCCTAATCAGCGCATACTTTTTAATTTTTATTGCATTTTATTTCAAATTCCATATTTTTACGGCACCTCTTAAGTTTCCTTTTATTATCAAATTTATTTCCTAAGTCCCACATTTTGCGCCTGTCATCTTCAGAAATATTTTAATGTGTTAAATATTCTAAAATTAATAATATACTTTCTCGTGAAGCATAGACGTTCAAGTTTACTTTAGCAAACTTGGGAAGCTGATGCAAATATAAGACGATTCTCTTTACTTTAAAAATTACCTAAGAACACATTCAAATACTTCTGAAAAGTTTATTGCATCTGCATCCTCAGGTCAGCTTGTTGCACTGATATAACCGAGTTTTTTCATTAATTGAAATTCACGTTTAAGGGGAACTTACAATTTGGGAATTTCTATGAAACGCTAGAAAACAGCCTAGCAAGAAGTCCCTTATTACGACAGCGAAATTGGCAGGTTTATCAGGCAACAGTAAACATCTCGCTGTCCTTGGACTCGGTATCCCCATGAAAACGACCCGGGCAGAAACCTGGTGTGGCTTCTTCGCACCCAAGACTTAGCAAGCTAGGTTGAATAACGGATGGGCCATAAGTCACTAACTTCAAACAGTAACTCATTTTGATGGAGGCAAATTGTATTTTTGTTTTTCCAGTTTCGTGACATAGTAACATATATAGTCGAAAGCTATTTAGAGTTGATCATAATAATACTACAAGTATGGAATTTTGGATTTTAGAGTAAACCTTATTAAAGTTATGTTGGAAATTACTACTTTGTGGTACACAAAGAAACTATACAGTTATTACTGAGCGTTTTGTTCTATTTTCAGGAGTCATTATTTTGAACCGAGCGTAGTCAGTGTATATATGGTAAAACCTTATTTTCTTCAAATTCGCGCACTTCGGCCTTGTGGATCTTGATTTTTTTTATTTTGAAACTTTATTTATAAAAATATTTATTGTGAGATCGTAGGATGAATGCTGACGGATATGCTATTACAAATTTTAGAAATAAACTTTGACGTCTACTTGTTTTGAAACACGCATTTGATCCTTCAAATATTTTAGTATCGATATAAATGAAATATTCAGTTCTATTTTCTTACTTAACTATTAATATGACAGACGTATTTAGAGAGAAACTTCGTATTTTCTAATCTTGTTTATGTTTACGTATTTTAAACCTCAATTGTTTTTTCCTTATATGGCTAACTCTATCCCCCACTCCATTTCAAGTCCCACCCACTTATCGAGCGGAGGAGGGCTGGCTTCCAGCTGATTAGAGAAACATTCTGGGTGCAGTGGAACCACGTTTCACGCGACATGATATTTTAAGTAGAGTCTGTCCGAAGATATTTGAAAGTATAGACGGGAGGTGTGTGTATTTTACCGAGAAAATTTGAAGCTAGCTTAAAAATGGAGTCAGAGAGTGCATGTTATTGATTTTTCAGCTACCTTACGGTTAACCAATCGCAGAGAAGCTCACGCTTTTTAAAGGGTGAGGTTTCGATGCTCGTTTGGTTAGCCATATTTAAATGGCCAGCCATTAGTTGGGAGACCTAGCAAAACCGTCGCGCACGAGACGCATAAAACCAAGTTTTAGCAAGTGAATACGTGTGATCCAAGTTATTCTCAATGCAGGTTGCTACCCTTTTCAGAGAAACTGCTACGCTCCTCGGAGCTACGATGGAAGCGCAAGACGCGACTGGGACAGAAGCACAAGGCTTGAAGTTGTGAGTAAACTAGAGCCTCTTATTTGTAAACTTTGCTTTACATATGTGGCAGCGTAAGAAATGACCTTAATTCAAGTATATTTGTTGTTATTGTAGTTTTGGAGTAGTTATTTTCCATTTCCTTCAGTTATCCACCATTTTATAGTTAAGTGTGAAGATTATAGACTTAACGTAGAAAATCGTTACTTGGCACAACATGGAGTTTTAGTTTAAGGGCAGTAGACTGGTTTTTTCTATAAACATTAATTTTATGATGTTGACAGTCATTTAGTTTCTTCCAAATTTGAAAATTTTATTAACTTATCGTTCACAGTAAATAGTAAGGGTTTGTGTTATTTTATGTAGTTAAACATTATTTTAATTTCTTTGTAGCATTAAGTCCCTAAATTTGTTTTTTGCTTTTTTAAACATTTTTTTGTGATAATAACATGCCAATAGTTCAACTTATACTACGGGATTTTTATGTTAAATGTTTGAGTAAGGTCTTCTACGCCCATTTATTTGAATTTCAATTGCCCGTCTATAGGAGGTTGTGGCAATGCTAGCAATTTACGTTTACCAAAACAATATGTTAAATTTGACGTAATAGCTTTATTAAAAGACGTACTTCTATTATTCATAAACACTTTTACCTTTGTAAAATTAAATACATCTTTGCCGCCATCATGTCACATGCATTATTATTTATTGTAAACAACGTAGGCGTTACACCCTTTGTTGTTGAATGAATAATTAAGCATTCGATTTTTATATTATAATGTACGTTGAAGTTATTTGTATTGGGTTTTGACTTTGAATTGGAAAACAATATATTTAATTGGTCATACTTCATGGGAGTTCCTCTCTTTCTGTACTTTCTAAGGAAAAACTTCTTATACTCCAGATTAAGAATTTTTTACCTAACTCATGAAAATATTGACACTCAGCAGTATTTAATGCTGATATAGCAAAATTTTGCTAAATCACAGAGTCAAAATTAGTTCATTGCTGGCCAAATAGAAGTAATTCGCTGTTGGAGCCTTTTCGAGCCCAATCTCCGGCCTGCATGACTGTTGATTCATGCTGCCATTCAAACAGGTCAGCTTTTCCTGAAAGTGCAATGAAGCAGGAACCCCACGATGATGGATATGAGACAAGTGGTGACCTTGAAATGAGGGGTCAAGGTGAAGGCCAAAAGCTAATAAGTCAAATCCCAGTTAGCATTGGTGCAAAGCCTGAAACAAATGATGACCCCTACAGCTTTGTGGACGATGACCCAACGCCTCCACCTCAGCCAAGGGGTCCTGCTGCCATCCTGCAGCCTGTTCCAAAGAAGCGAGGTCGGAAGAAAAAGATTAAGCCTGAAGAAGTTGGGTGAGAGAAGTTTTAGTACTATTTTCTTTACATGGCAGCTTTGTAGTATGTTCGGGTTATGCAAACCTAATGATTTATACTAAGTTAGACCAGAACAGGAAGTATAAAAACATCATATTCAATTTTCTTAGCTCATTGATATTATTGAAACATGTTCTGTTCGACCCTTATTTACTCTGAAGGGGAATGCAGTAAATCAGGAGTTTTATGATATGATAATTAAATGTATGCATGTCGAATTGACCGTTTTGAACAAAACTGGTGGTTTTTTAACAGCATACCTGTGATTTTACTAATAATCAATTCGTATTCTCATGAAAACAGTTATGTAATCAGGATTAATGAGCCAATCTTTTTCATACAAAAATTGCTGTTGAATGATGCTTCAGTGTTTATATTTTTGGTAATATTTTGATCGATGAATAATTTATTAGTCATTTAAAATGACTGTATGGCTGTGTGGTACTTTGTATTGAAAGTTAATGGTTAGCTTTGTTGAGTATACACATTTAATGCATTATCTCCGAGAATATCACATCATGGTAGTTCCACACATGGCTCTAAACTACTGTACCAGCAATGTTTTGATCCACAATACTAGTGTAAACTTATGTATGACTACTTAAATCTGTCAGGGTAGTGATTATTTTAGTTTTTTGCAGTCTTATAAACAGTGTTTACCCAATGAAAGTGACTAATTTATGTTGTCATCTAAGGAGGCTATTGAAGTGATATAGTGATCCCAGTATTCTTGGTAGCGTTTTAAAGTTATTATTCATGTGGCATTTGTTATTTAATTTACATTTGGCCATATTTTAAAGGTAATTTTCTTTTAATATTCAATTGTTCCCGGCTCAACCATGTGGAAATACATTTTAATTAAATGAAGAATATAATGTATCTTTCTACTGTCCTTAAGGACAGTGGAAAGATACATTATATTCTTCATTTAAGTAATTTTCTTTATGATGACTATGCATACCTTCGAATGAACTGTACCTATTGTCATTTTATATCTGCCTTACCAAGGCCCTTCTGTATTTCCTGCCCCCTAAGGTTTATGTTGAAGCAATTCCTGAGTGCCATAACATTTGCATATTGGTTTTATTACCCCCTGGCAATTCCAACAGTGATCATGCTTCTTGAATAGACAGGCTAGGCATCAGCCCGGCAAGAACCATTGGTTCAGTTCCCATTACAAATAACATTTTTCTTTCTGTAATTGGCCATCTCTGTCTTCTATCATGTGTTTTTCACCATCATTGAGCCTATATTCCTGGATGCATGTCAATCTATATAAGTGTGTTTATCTGTAAAAAATGTACTCATACCACTGAGGCTGCAATATCGAGAGTGTCATTGGTTCTTGTGAAAGCAATGAATTTAAGTGTTTTCGTCAACATACTTCATGATTACAGTACATGGTTAACATAAATAAAGGAAACTGAATGTTAAGTATAAGTGGAAGTTACTGTGTCAATTGGATAGAAATTAGTATTTCTTAAAACCCCTTGCATCTTCACCAATATATTATCTTTTTAACAGTTTATTAGGCAAAGATACACAATTGAAGAATGAATAATAAAAACTTTGTAAGGTCCCCTGATTTTTGTTTTAAAAAGTTTTAAAAATAAAACACTAATAGTGGAATGTACCAAGTTATTATTATTCAATTTTCATCATGAAGTTCCATTAAGTTGAGCCAAAAAACCATAGAATTCATGCAAAAATGAGGTTTTTCATGTGCAGGAAACATTACGTAGAGAATTTTGCACGGTCACTGGCATCATAAAAAATTGGATGTTGCATTGGTCTCCTATGTAACCAAAATTTAAGTACTAGCACAATTGTATACTGTTGAAGAAATTCTTGATTAGTGAACACCTATATTAAGTCTTTCAATAGTTGTTTCATATTTTCATTAGTTTTTTCAATCCCAAATTAATTCTTTGGCACTTTTGATTAGTAATTTTGACTAACATTTTCTATAGTTAAACTTTATCCTTTTAACCTCGCCATTGGGAATTCTTAATATCACACCACAGACCTACTCATTGAGTCTGTAGCTTGAGTTGTAATAACATGTATTTTTCAGATGCTTGACAAGCATAAAAATTCATGATCGAGTAGACAGTAATAGCAGGTCATTGCTTGTTAAATATGAATTATTTAGCTATGCTTTTTACTTTTTTTTGCAGGAGGTCATATTCCGAAAATGTCTTGAAATTATTCTAAATTACCTGTGAATTTACTCTTTTCCAAGTCGTAACAAAGTTGATATTATATAATATTCTTTTGAAGTCTTTATGCAAAGTGTAAACTTAAATCATTTTCATTAAGTAACCTAGATAACCTTCAAAATACTTCATCGTAATATGGATATTTTTAAAAATATACAATAATGACTGTTCTTAGGCATTTTGTTAAAACCTATGTACATTTTTATATTAAATTTGATTTGGTGATTGATGGATTTTCATTAAGATGAAGATACACTCCTATGGCTGTCGATTTCAACTTTTATCCTCAATTTTAATAAATTTGTGATAACAGGGTATGAAAAGCCCATGTACTGGGGAAGATTGTTAATTTGGTGTTGCTTTATTTCAAACTACTGCAAACTACTTTTCCGGATGGTCAGGTATTATTATTATATATTTGAGATATCAATCACAAAAATGTTTCTGCTGGTTCAGGGAGCCATCAAAGATTTCAAATGAGTATATGCTTATATTTCTCCTAATGTAATCAATGTGGCATGTAAAATGTTTAAGCAGTGACTCAGGATTGTGCAATGTAGGTGCCGTTGTCCTTGGATAGAAAGTTACCATAACAAGATTGAACACTTACAAAGTAATTAGAATTCCAAATAAGGAAATAGTGATTTCTTTTTGATGTTGTATTTAATGGTTTATATCAATGCTATTGTTTTACAAAACAAGCATTGGATAAATATATCTTACAGTCCAGACATCCCCCAATTGTGGTAGCATTATTGAATACCACGGAAAGACAAGATATACCAAAAAAAGTTAATTGTAGAAAGGAGAAAAGTGTTTCTAAGTGTGCAGATTTGTTTGTGAGACTTTTGGCTTGGTGGGATTTTGCGCGATACTGTTGTTGAATGAGTGGTGTAACTCTGAAATAGTTCACCAGTCATCTGCTGGAGGTGATTTCTTTCAGTTAGTACTCAAATTTTTCCTAGTTGCGGGCAATATTGAAACATTAATTAGCTAATAACATCAAGTATTTTTTTTAACATATTGCTACTGAAAATTTTAATGGCCATCATATCAGTATTATGGCCAATGTAGAATTCAATTTAATTTTTCTTTGAAGGTACTGCATTTTCAGGTTTTCTTTTTTAACCTCAGTGTAGATAATTTTGGCTTCCTTTAATTTTTAGCCATTATTTGAATATATGAGAGGAATTTTATTGGAAAACATTTGGTCCAGGGTGTTCTTCATGTCCGTATCCCTGCATTCTGGCTGTAAATGGTAGATTTTTCTCTTATATTTGCGATTGTCTTGTGGTTTGCCTTCAACATAAATGTTTCGGGCGTGACATTCAATTGTAAAGTCATGAAATGGCTGTTACTCTTGTATTAAACTGTTAACATTACTTTTTATCATTGTCATTCAATTCAAATAGATCCCAGTGTTTATCAGACTATCATTCTTATTAGAGCCAATCGCTGTATAGCATTGTTGTAAATTTAGGAAATAAGTAAATAGTCTTTCTTCACTCGAGAGAAAAAATTGATTATGGATTTCATTTAATTTTTGATTGAAAAGAAAAGGTGTGTACTGTATTTGCATTGTTGGTCTCATTTAATGAACATGTTCTGTCACTGGAATTGTACTCATGAGATTTTCAAATATAGCCAATTAAAGACTATACTGCTAAGTTTAAAAACTGTACAGGCTCCCACTATATTCAGTTGAAATTGGCATTTCCTAAAATCCTCACGAGGGTGTATGTTATGGGTGACATTTTTTGTCTGAAAACATAATATCCGTAAGATTTTAGTACAATCAGGATGAAAATTTGGGTCTCATTCATTCTCCAAGCAGTTTTTAGTACCTTGAAAACTGTGTTTTTTTACAAGAGACCATTGAAATTGGGTTCATCTGGTATCCTGCTAATATTTGTCTATTAATTAATAACTAATAATTAATATGATTTCATATTATGGGGTCATAATGCTTGGATCTGCTTTATTTTCTAATTGCAGATTTCAAAACCATTTTTATTAAACAGAGATGTGAACACTTGTTGCATAATGATTACTTTGTAGGCAAGGGTTACTAGTGGGATGAATGTTCCTGAATGCATATTGCTAGTTAATTTCAGAGGTCATCCCTCCCCAGTATTAGTAAACCTACATCATCATCCCTGTCTATAAGGGTTTAGAACCCCTGCAGTTATTAGTCAATATTAATCTATCCACATCGTTCATTGTACATTTTATGTCCTTGGTGGCAGGCCCCATTTTTCCTTTGCTATTCACCTATTGTGTACAGTGATTTTTAGGTACAACAAGTAGGCCCTCAGCATTTAAATGTGTCTACAGGTGGTATTTTTGATTACCCTGTCCTATATCATCCTAGAGCATAATTGTAAAGATGGTGGAAACATTCCATCATAAGTCACAAAACTTAATATTTAATATCAAACATAGCTGTAGTTAGAGCATTTTTAAGTTCTTTTGCACCTTTTTGTGTATAGTTTTCTAAACATCAAGAGAAGAGAGAAAATAAGTAAATATGACCCTCTTAAATTGTAAGAAAGAGTTTAATGATGTCCTGTATTCAAATTGAGTGTACCTGAATGTATAGGTTGAATGAAAAAATCAAATTTATTATCATTATTTTTACCAAAAAACTATCAAAGAGTCATAATAGATTGCCTAAGTTCTAGTTCATTATTATCAATTTCTGGGATGCTACAGGAAATTTATTAGGGTCTTACACTTACTTCCATTTTGAAATATTAACCATCAATTGAAAAGAAGTCAAATTACTGCATGTACTGTTTGGATTTTTATAAGCCATGAGATCGTGACATATATTTTGCCTTATATAGCAGTCAGGGTTGGTGTATCAGATAGTAAAATTGAAATCAAAAAATATTTACCAAGGATATACTTAAATGATATAAATGCCAAATCATTGCAGAATATGCTGCAAAACTGTGCTGTAAAGTAAGGGTTAGATGTCACAGCATAGATTTAAGGGTATGTATTAGGCCATATAGCACGCATATGTAGTGAAACCATTACAAATGCGTAATTGGCCAAACTGAATTGATGTATACATTTCATGCTAGAGAAAGGAGAATTCAAGTGCTTTGTGAGGTCCTCTTTTCAAGTACAGAGTTAATCAATTCAATGGTCAAATAATTCATCAGTGCACCATATCAGACTGCTGCAAGCTGATATTACACAATACCACACTATGCCCACATAACCTTTAGGTTAACATGGCTAATATAATGTAATGAAGTCTTCACTGTCATGCTAAGGGGATCCTAAAGTCTCTTAATTAATTGCCACAGTTGTAGTAGAACTCCTTTAATATGGAATAATTTGGGTAAAGAGAGGCCACCGGGCTTGCTGTTGTGTTTTAATCTTATCCTTTTCAATATCAAACCCAGCTCCTAGTGAATGTCTGTACCGTTGCCTTTTGACCCTCTCAGTAAAGACCTATCAAGGGCCCCACTCACACCCACACACTGATATCCTGCATGTGAGTGTAAATGGTAGTCTTCTCTGCCCCTCACCCACTGCATTTTACAATTGGTCAGGTATTTAAGAACATGATGTGACATGCACTACCATTATGTACTTATATGCTTGTTATGGTTGAAAAAGTTCAATACTCAAAATCCTACCTCACCTAAAAGCTGCTTTTTGTGTGTCTAACTGCCAAAATTTCTACAATGTGACTTAATATCTTAAAGTGCAAGAATTCACCGAAAAGGTCAACATCCGAGTAGAATGAGAATTATTCTTTCTGGTGCTTATAGAACTACCAAATTTCTATTTAAGTCCGGGATAGATTTCATGTCCATGAGTCCTCTGTGGCAGGGACCTGGTGACCAGCAAAATGGTTTAGTGCCATGCAAGTGGGAGAGGAAAAGAGACCAGGGTAAAAGATATTAAAATAGACCAATAAGTGCCATTAGGCTATAAATTTCTAATATTCCCGTATCTTGACTAGGGCATGTTGAGTTATAGTGTAGTATTATTAGGTCCATTCGGGAATAACCTACCTTTATGAGGAAGAAGCACTATGAACCAAAACTTGTTAAAATAGTCTTCACCGCTTGAAGAAGTCTGCTCATAGTTACTACCACCACTGATACAAAAAACCTACAGGTGTGAAACATCTTTTATAATTTCCAGTTTACAGAATTTGCACACCTTTTAGGGCCAAATAGATTTGTCTTTGGTAATTTTAAAGTCTTGTTCAGAGCTGTGTTAATGTGTTTCAGTCTTCCATAACTTCACTGACCTCTCATTAAGGAGCTTAGAATAATTTTTCCATTACCTTAATATTTCTGACAAATGGATGTTATTGTGTTGTGCAAATGATTGTATAACAATTGAACCCAGAATTTTTATTGCACACAACTCTTTGGATCTTATTTTATGTTCAAGAAAAAGTTTTAATGGCTATGAAGAAATGAAGTGATGTATATGCTTCAGTACTAGTCGGGGAAGATAATCAACAGCTGAAGTGATTTTTACTATTAGGGATCCCGGTCAAGGCGAATGATTTTTACTCTGAAATTGTTGCATTAAAATGCACATTAGCGGATGCCTCCATTAAAAGTTACTGCTGTGGCATCTCCCGCAGTTTCTTTGGAATGGTTAGGTAATTTGGTAGGGGTAGGATTTTCCAGGAATGAGGAAGAACCTCAGTGCCCTGCTCTTAACAAAAGTTGTTAAGGGGTCCTCTTTTTAAAGTCAAATTTGATAAGATTAAATACTCTCAAAGTGCTCTCCTCATGGAGCCAAAGTAGATATCTGAATACTCTGAAAGTGTTGCCACCGCCAGGATTTAAACCTGGGCCCTCGGGGTGGGAAGCCAGTACACAAGACACCACACCGTCCTGCTCCCACATGATGATTCAGTGTAGCTTCTTAACATCAGTAATCATCACTATGGGATGACATTATCTCTTCCAAAAATTGTTGAGGAACATGACAAGGCCATGCAGGGAGGGTTTAAAGGTATTCAAATCAGTCTAATGGATAGAAGTGTTTCAAAAATTGAGATTTCATATTCAGGCCTTAAAAGGAGAAATTAAAATTGGGCAATTACCTGTATATTCTCAAATAATTGCATCACAAATTTCAATGCTACTAAGTTGGTAGTTTTGGTGAGGTAGTGTTTGAATGTACATTAACATTTTTTATAGATAAAGTGAAGGGTGTTATGGACCCATTGTATGTCTACTGAGACACAACAGCTCATTGAAGGCGATAAGGTGGTAATGAAAGGTGAAAGGGACTACCTAAAATGAGGCGGCCAAGTGTAAATTGAATAAAATAGAAAATTATAGGAGCAGATATTTGTAAGGATTTGCTGGTACAGGAAAAGTGAAAGAAAATATATTCCTCACCAATTTAAGTTGCCCATAGTTACCTCATTAAATGCAATTTTGTGAGACTTGTTTTTAAGTTCTTACAGAGATAAAATTGTGTAAATTTCAGGTGAGAATGAAGCATATTTAATATTAGGAGTTGAGTGATTTATTCCCTTTAACAATTTCTTCTGGTCTCTTAATCAATTTATTGCATTGTGGTTTGCATGTGTTGAACCATACACAAGAATATACTATATAATTTTAGGGGCAGTTATTAAAATGGGATGGCTAAGTTGAGGCCTCAGGCTGAGTTGGTCATATTCCAGTAGTTGGTGTAGCTGTGTAACATTTGATAAAATATATGTTTTGGGAATGTCCTTAGATGTTTGATTTACACATGGCACTTCTATTGGCATTCCTTAGATATATGCTGCATTATAATTATAAACTATTAAAGCTATTGCTTGTTAATGCAAGCCATATACTCTGGGACTCACTTCACTTCCTGGATGTTTTCTCTTTCTAAATGATTTCTCTAAGTTATTATATCATGTTTGCCAAACTCGTGTTCAAAATGCTGATACTGACATAAGATAGTCGTATGCCATTTAAATGCTCTTTAAAAGCTAAATCCTTTTTACTCTTTTCATTTTCTGTGTAGTCTATCGTAAGAAATAGGTGTCTCGGCTCATGTGCGTAATTATCATTTATCTTTTTGTTGTTTGGGGTTACAGGTGAATGATTTGTTACGAAATAGTTTTAGGAGCCTCCCTGGGAATATATATATATAGTGTAAGTAAATGAAGCTGGACTGTTAGCAGATAGAAATTTAAGATGGAATGAATGACATGCTGTAGCCAAAATGAATATGGTGTAATTAGAAAATGTGTGGCAATCAGTTTTGGTATTTTTAACAGTAAAAGTATTTCATGATAATTATCCAGAATTTGTAAGGAATATAATTAAGTAATCTGATGTTGAGTATTTGATAAAATCTAGCCTCAGTTGATAAAATATTGCCAAAGAGGGTTATTACTGACATGTTATTAGGCATTTGACAATCAACATAAAGAGATCTTGCCCTAAATTGAAATTATATAAAACAGGCATAGAATATGTACATTACCCGTGTATATACATAGAACACATGGGCTCAATCCTAAAGCCCATTCAATTATTCCTAAACCAAAATGCATCTGCCACTTAGATCTCAATTATAAATTTAGATTTGTGAGTTTCAGAATGAGTTCAAATGTGACTCTTTTTCCCATCATATCCCTCTGCCAAAACTTCTCCAATTTCCATCCTTCGGTGTTGATGCTAGGATCCCTGGCAATGCCCTGGTGGGGTTTATGTGTAGATGTAGACAGTAGCAGTTGCAGTGCAACATATTATCATGCATTTTCTATTGGTTATGATAGTAATTATAACTTCAACAAATATATCCACTCTTTTACAAGTTGACGGTAATTTCAATGTAATAAAATGCTTTGTGTTGCTGCTACCTAATGAGTATGAAGAACACAGCTGGGGCCCCTGGCCTTGTGGATGCAATGTGGAGAGTTCTCCATTTTTTAATGACAATGAAAAATCCTTGATATTTAAAGTGCTGTAATAAGCTATAAGGCTGAGTTTTTTACTTTTCATTTTACATACCATGCTAATGATCAGACCCCATATGTATGCCTGGTTTTGATCCACCGATTGAAGACTTTCTTTAAGTAGGTAAAGATGTATAAAACAGCTGGTTATTTCATTGCATACATTTTAAATGGTGGGTAAATGAGTGAAAACACCTAGATGTGTAAGGTTCACAACCTGTAAATTCAAGAATAGTCCAAGAAAAAGCTGATAATGTGAAATCAAGCAACCCTAGCATTTTTTTCTGGATCCCCTTTGACCAAATCCTTAGGTTCTTTCTTTCAGGAAATTTCTCATTGACCCATTCTTCATTATTAGTGCTCACTTCCTATTTAAGGACACCATATTATAGTCAAAGAACTGCATGAGGTGCCGCAACAGCAACTTTAATGGAATCATCCACTAACATGTATTAAATGCAACAATTTCAATTTGTAAAAATCTTTCACCTTGATGTTGTAACCTCTTTTTCACCATGGTTGTATTCATTTTAGCTTTTTGTATATGCGTTGCAGGTGACTTTATCATTCTTAATGAAGAATTTTTTGATAAATTTGAGACAATTTATCCATCTCAAAAAAGACGTTTTATTCATCTACGAGTAGGTTAACCAAAAATATTTCAAACTAAAATTTGATCATCAAACATGCATAACCATTGCTCTCAAGTTTTATGGCATTGTTGGCATTTCTGTAAATCTAGTTAATGTGTATATTCGTTGCATTAATGTATCTCTTATGGTCTGTTTTTCTAAAGTATCTCTTGCGACTATTTTTAGTGCTCTAACTAAATTATTTATTTAATTTTTGTCATTTAATATTTCTATGCTCGATGCAATTTATTTGCACCATCATATTTTAACACCCTAAAGCTTCTTTAATAAATTTGCTGTTGACTTGTGAGAACCACAGTAGAATCAGTTGTGGCTTTTAGATTGTTTATAGAGAAAAAATGGCTTCAATAAATTGCATGTCTTATGGAAAATTCACTTTGACAAGTAATGGCATTGTGAACACTTAACAAATGGCCTGACAAACATGTGTAGAAATTAAATTTGAGTGGAATTTTCCTGAATGACCTCCTAAAGGATTACTTGAAATGTACCATAATATTTCCTTTTATGTATCTACTCAAGAACCCCTGCAAAGCTTACTATCATGTCTAATGGGTCGATGGGTCTTTTCATTATAAAACCCCTAATTATTCATGGCACTGCTCAATCCCTACTTTAATATGTACAATATGGTAATACTTTTAAAATGATATATTAACATAAAACACCTTAAGAATATTTACTTTGTGCATTCTAATATTCAGTGCAGGTCCACCCAGTCATGAATGAGTATTTTGCCGGCCATATCATGAAACTTTTGTTTAAACTATGTATTTTTGTGAAAGCTTTAAAATGAAAATATGATTATTAATACCATCTGTGAAATATTTTATATGTTATCAATATTTGTGGTGCCACCAAATTTATTATGCCTTCATATCTGAGCTCTCGATTCTGGAATTAAACTATTCGATTGGGGAAATATTCTAACATACCGTGGGATAGAAGGACCCAACTATCTACATGTTTTATGAAATGTTATTTTCCGGGTTTGATTTACCTTTCATGAGAAAATTTAAACCATTGGTACACTTTTCCTTTACAATTTTAGAGAGGGATTGACTATTTTTGTGTAGGAAGCTACTCTTTACCCTTGAAAAATGTTTCTCTAGCTCATTTTTCCATTAGAAAAATAAAATTCAAGCAAATATTTTAAAATAAATGAGATATAAATAAGATACATTAATATCTTTAGCTAATGATTTTACCAGTGGTAATGCAGTAGCACAGAGAAAAAGAAATTATGTAGGTATGAGTAGATTTTGTGGCTCTTCATGACATTTTGAAACTAAATTATTTATTTATTGGGGCTAGATAAAGACTTTGTAGCACCTTCTGCCACCTAACCCCTTTTCATTATGAACTATGGGTAAATGTGACATATTAAATTCATGAGGTCTGTATAATTTTCTGTGTTATTTGTGGTAGGCTGTGTACTATGGTTTCTACCAAATGACATACGTTGATTAGCTGTTCCATAAATTTGCAGAATAAAAATTTACTCTCCAATTTTATGAAGTAGGCTACACTTCAAGGGGCCTTTTAAATTAATCAAGAGAATTTAATTTATTGTATTGACCTGAAAGGGGATTGCCATTTTGTAAACTGACTTATCTTGTGTTATCTGAAGACACATATAGTATGTACATTTTTTCAGAAAATGCCCATGGGTAATACCAGTTATTCATAGTTTATCTATGTTACATCTTGAATAGTTGTATTGAATCCATATTGATGGAAAAATTAAATATATTGTATTTTCTTCTGAAATAGATTTCCTAAATTCAGCCAAATCTAAGATCCTGCAATAATAGTGAGTGGTAAAATTACTTCGATTAATCAGGTATTCAAATGTTGATAATTATAGTGAATTGGCTGGCCTGGCTTAATACAAAATACTGGAAATATTGGTGCTTTGGCAACAAATATCCTATCCCTTAGCATGTCAATATAATTAATATTTTTTTATTTCCCTTGTTTCAGTCTCCAATACATTTAATAGTGCCATTGGGCAGTATTCCCTGTTATCAAGAAGTTTGTGAAATTGCCTCATTATTTTGAATACTAAGCTGGTAAAAATACCTTTGATCACATAACTTGTGGTTTCATGGCTATTTAAATACTTTCTTAACTCCAATATATTCCAACAAGCCATGGTCACTATGCGGTGTTTTGTTCGGAAAGGTCTTTCTTGCACTGCCAGACCTCTAGTTTGATATTTGCAAAAATTATTTAGTGATAAGTTCATTTTGCCCTAGTATTATTCATTTAAAACAACGGACACATCATGAGCAGTATTTTGCCATCAGCATGATTAGCATAATTATGCCATTAGTCCACTCTGCATTCTTTGCAACAGTGACGTTGGCACCCATTTCTATATTTATCTGTAATTAGTTATAATGTACTGGTGGAAAGTCAGCAATGCCTTATCCTCCAAGATTATATTTTTGTTTAAAAATCCTGTGAATTTCTGTTGAAATTTGCAATTTTATGTCCATCGATGATTTGTGGCATAATATGTTGTATGCTTTATAAATCCTTATCATGTATGGAAAAAATTATCTTTAATTTATATCAAACTGTCAATTCTGGGAATCTTGTGATTTATTAGACAATGGCTGTCAATCTGCAATAGTACCATATTTTCCCATGGATAACATGCACCTTATGTATAACGCGCACCCAGGACTTTGTAGTTATCATGAATTTGTATAGATACCATGTGCCCAGGGCTTGAACGTGTATAGAGGCTGCGCATCTGTATATACATAAATAGATATATTTTCGCGTAAAAATTATATATAGTGTGTGGAAAAATCCATCTACATTTGGATTTTTTCAATTTTCATTACATAACACGCATGTTCATTTTTTTGATCATCTGAACATTTTTGCATTGATAATGCATGCGTTATTGATGGGAAAATACGGTAGTACTGACATGCCTATGTTATTATTGTTAACTAAAATTGATAAATAAAAATCAAATCTGCTTCAGTGCTTTCTGTCAATTGTGAGCACTGAGATGAGTTAGAACTGAAGATAAAGCTCATTTAGAATGCTTAAATAGAATATATTAATGACTTCTCATCCTGAGAGGGTCTGTCCTTCGGTGGGTATCAGCATTTTTCCCCACTCCAAAATTTTTCCCCACTCCTCTCTGCCATGTCCTGCCATCCTCCTTCATTTGGTAGTATTTTTTACCCCTCTTGATGTCTCTCAGCATTCCATGCTTCTTTTCTCTCTTTCTCTTGATTTTCACCTTGATTATTTTATTAAGCAGCCATGCCTCAGGATAAGGCCTACCCAATTACTCTTCATATTTGTGATTATTTTCTTCAAATACTGTGGAACGTCGCTCAACAAGCACCTCATATTGCAAGTAATTGGCATAATAAGCAAAATTATTGGTCCCGAAAATGACTCACTTAGCGAGTAACTTTTCACATAGTGAGTGACAAGGAGAGAGAAATTCCCAGATTTTTTGAATGCCTTCTACTTCAGTTTGTGTTTAGCTCTCCGCTAGCATCGTAGCATTGCTAGTAATCACACATTTTTCCGAGCTTGTCTTCAGACATTATTAGTATTTTTTTGTGCAAAGGTTAATAATATTTTGTTTATATTTTTCAAAATTACCCCAAAGAAAAATTCATATGAAGAAAGCCACAAGAGAATAAAAATAATAGTAGAAATGAAAGTTAAATTGCTGAAAAGCAAGAAGAAGGTGTTATTGTGGCTGATCCAGTATGCACATCAGCAATTAGTTGACATCTAAGATTTTTCTCCAAGGACACGGACAAAACAAATGAGATAAATGATTGAATGAGAGTTATAAAAATGTCTACATAATGGTTACGTATTCTCCGGGATGTTGAAAGGTTGCTTCTTATATGGATAAAAGTAAAGCAATTGCAATGGGACACCATTAGAAAAATATAATTTAAACATAAGTTTCAGGTTTATCTAAGTGGAATTCCTTCATGATGAGGGTAAAGAAAGAAACTTTGCACTTCTACATAAAGAAAAAACATTCTTTATGTGGAAGAGCAAAGTTTCCTCCTTTACCCTCGTAAAGAATATAATTTGTTAGAAGTGTAATGTGATTTTTGCCAACCTCGGTAATAAGATGTCAGGATTATTAATGACTGAAAAAGTATTTAAGGAGAGCCTTGCTTGGTTCGAGAAGTTTACAAGAAGAACCGGCATTGTGAGGCATGGTGAAGCAGCAAGCTCCATCTCAGAGGCAGCAGAGAAATTCATTGGTTACATCAAAAATCTTGTAGATTCTGAGGATTACCTGATTACTGGTTATTACTTGGTTATTAATTGTGATGAGACGAGTCTCTTGTGGAAGAAGATGCCAAAACGAACCTATATTTGTAAACTTAAGTGTAGAGGGGAATGCATTGCCTGGCCACAAGCCATTGAAGGGCCGTCTGCTGTTGATATTTTGCACAAATACAAGTGGGGATTTGAAAATTTAACCACTGCTTGTTTACCATTCAGTAACTCTATGAGCCTTCATGAATTGTGAACTCCAAAAATCAGGCTAAATGTGATGTGAAGATCATGGGAAACTGCTGTGTCATACCATCTATACAAGGTATCATCCATCTATCATTGCCCTCATGAGGTAGTGGCGTTGGGCACCAGAAATTTTTTTAACGATAATACCGAGTTGCATAGTTACAAAATTTTTCAAGCGTCGGCAAAAAAAATGTTTCTAGACAGCTTTCTAGTAAAAAGGAATTAGGTACATATCATAAATATGAAACAATTTATTTGGATTTTTTTTTGCTTTTAGAAATTGAGTTCACATTCCGCGTTGCTTTATTCTGCGTTAGAAGAAAAGATGAACGTGATCAACGATCTTAAACCTTGTGCGCAAATATTTTTTTCCCGGCATAGAACACATTATTGTATTTTACATTAATGTACATCTATGTGAAAAGTTTTTTTGCTGAACAAGTGTTTTGATTTACGAGAAAGATAGCAGAGTGAAATTGTGCGAGGTTACATTGTATCTTTTTTCTCCTCCTTGCCTTTCTCTCGAACACTTTTTCGTTCCTCACTCTATCAGCACATTTAACACTTTCTTATCTTCCTTCTTAGTCTCCTCTCAAAGCTCTCCCAATATCTTTCATCTCTCTGGTTAATAGTCGGAATTTCTGATCTATGTACAGCCATGCTCTAAAAATTACTGGGCAAATCATTTCCTAAAGTTAACGGGGATGTTTCTTCTGCGAATTTTGCCCATTCTTCCCTTCCTTGCAAACCTCTTTCATAAATATATTAATGCATTTCTCTCAAGTCATCTAATATTGATCATCTTGAGAATATTTTTTATCACATTAATCTAGAACCATCCCCTTCCTCTCAAACTTTTCCCTCTTCTGTCATGTATGTGTCTGTTTGCTGGTTGGACTCTCATATAAAACTCTAATTAATCACACAGAATGAAAAGGGACAGTTTTCTCATGCATTTATTTATATCATGACTATATTCTGCATATTTCAGCCATCAGTGCTTAATCACGTGTCTGTTAGCTCAGTTAATGGAGAGTTTACTGTACTTCACATACTATCAACAATCTTTCTGTAAGAATTTACCTGCCTTTCTATTTGTTTATCTATTATTATATCATTCACAAACATTTTGTCAGATATTCCACGAAGTCTCTAGTCTTAGTATGGTAACAGAGAGTGAAACGGAGGGTAAATGCCCTTGTATAATATACATAGCTATGTTAACAAAGGAGAACTTCAAGAATGACTGCACACTGTACGTAAAAGGTAAATGACTGAACGAGGGCTCCCTGAAAATCTGTTGAGCTCTCAGCCTGCAGTACTGAATTGTCTAAAGAAGGATGGGTTAGTAATTACTCCTCATTGTCCGTCCTATAAAACCTTTTGAGTTTTAGAACCATAAATCATTAAAATGTCTTTTAAATGGGATAGATATTTATTTCTGTGAGAAAATAAGTCAGATTTTGAATTGTGTATGAAGAGCAAAATTAAGCCCAGTTGTGCGGAACACTTAGAAATATAAAGGACTGGATTGAGATATGCCTCAATGTTTGCCTCAGAATTTTGCCACACATAAGCAAACCTAGTCATTTTTTTAAAGAAATGATGCTTTCAGTGGGTAATGAAATCTTGATTGAATTTTCAAGGAATCATCTCTCATTGTCTGATGTACTTCCTCTTGCAAAAGAATAGGATAATTATGGTTATTTTTTCATTTGATGATAAAGATATAATTCACAGTGTTGATATAGGTGTGGTTGTTAAATTGAAGATGTGAGTTATTGGCTCTTTGTTTTTCGAAAAATAGCCTGAGTCAGTATAATTATCAAGAAGAAATTACTCCAAATCCAGTATTTCCAACTACAAAGTGGCCGTCAATGGTGGGAAAGTGTGTTGTAAACTGAGCACAGAAGAGAAACTGCATGCAGTCCTTGGTTGAGTGTTTTTTGTTGGAATCTCCCATAGCAAACTGGAATGTTGCTTTCAATAAGCATTTGGTCATATAGTGCAGGATGTGCCTGCTCAACCCATGAGTCAATCATGTATTAATGGTTCACTCCGATGCCATGGATTAGTTCATCTTCATTGGTCATGAGCTTTCCTGACTTGGCAGTGTCAATGAACCCATTTTTATAGTGTTTCATTAGCTCCTTCATTCACTTCTTTACTTACTTATGGGCCAAAGTGGAAGCACTTTTTACAAAAAAAATAACGCTGGAACAACCTACTGGATTGTGTAATTGCATATTATGCTTCCTTGGAGTGTGCTAGTTTGGCCAAGATAGTAACTGCTACATTGGTAGATTTTTCTCCTTCAAATGATTGATAAGGGTCAATTTCTTATTCAATTCATATGATGATGGAATTAAGAAATAATCACCTCTGCCTGTTTTTGTAATCAAGAACTGCAAGTCCTGTGTGACATATATCTCCTATTGCAATTGCTAACATGTTTTAGGAAATCTCGTAATATTTGAGCAATGAGTTTACGTTTAGCTTATATTTTTCTTCAGTAGTTTATGCTTTTCAATTGAACACCGCCACCTTTCTGGAGCAGTATATGTATACCCCTTTCTACCTCATGCAAAAATGGGTATTATTGGTGGTCATAGATTTCTCCAGGCTTTATCAGCATTTGAGCCACTTATGTAACTAAGAATTTTCTTGTTACTACAAAATGAGAGATCTTTGTTCATGCTAGAAAGCTTTCCCTTCATGGAGGTTTATCTCTTTTTTCCAGGCTGGAGAACTCTGAGAATTTGATAAATGGTGATCCAATGAAGAAGAAAAAGCCAAAGGATGAGAAGATGCCATCTAACTTGAAGGAACGGAAGAAGCATGACAGATTCAATGGAATGCCAGAGGAAGAAGTCTCAAAGAGGACTCTTCCTGATCACCTAGCCCAGAATTTAGATATTGTGATTGTGAGTACTTCTCCTTTTCAGAATCACTATATCCATTCTCAGAAATCAATTCCCTGTATGTTCTATATTTTTAAATGTGGAGTCCCTGGACTAGATGCTGGTATTAATTTTTTTTTGTTCTTAGTTGTCATTTTCATCACGACAATAAAATGCAATCAGTAAACATTTAGGGAAACCAAAAAACTGAACTTTGAAATATTCAGGTTCAAAATACGCAAACTTGAAAATAATTTAATAGTCGCAAACAAGATAACCTGGCAGGTTTGTGTTTATACTTTTGTTTAGACTATATGTAGAAAGAAATCACTTTCTGCCTTATTTATTTAAAAGATACAAAAATTAATTCCTAACTGTTGGCATTAATTTTCAAACAGTGGACTTCCAGTCACTAGTACAAAACACCAAGTCAACACAACTAATTTTCCCAGAGTAGATGATTAATCAGCATCTTATTTGAGTCATCTTTGCCTTTACCATCTAGAGTCTTATCTCAAAGTGCCTTTTCGTGTGATATTCTTGTCAGAGTTGATTATCATTCTGCTTCTTCATCTGCTGGGCTTAGGCAAGGCTCTCTTTTATAATCATGTGAAGTACCTTACATTGAGTCAGCCCTATAGTAGCTCTTTCATATTTCCTTTAAGAATTCTCCAAGGTAATATGTGCATCAGATTTTCATCCCTCGTAATATTATTTCTTTCCATTTTGATGATGAAATACAGATTTTTTACATATTTGGATATTTTTGTAGCTAATGGCAGCAGAAAATTGTTTAGTAATCTCAATGGCTTCATAAAAAATAAAATGCTCTGTACAAATAACATGCATTTAGTGCATGCTAACACTGATAAGTGATTCCTTAGTTGTTATTCAAATCAAAATGAAAGTAGAGTAATTACAATCAAATTTATTGCTCATTTCCATAAACTACTCGGTAGCCTTAGACATTTCACATGTATTCCACCAAAAATTATTGACCCTTCTGAATTTGTATTAGCATATGAAAATATGTTTGCTATTGAAATTTTTAGGGAATGGAAAGTGATATTGACTGTTTTGGAATGCGTTAGAGTACATAACTAAGGTTGTAGGATGTTGAAAACTGGAAACAATACTTGTAGGAGTAATGACTCTTTAAATCACACACAGTATTCATTAAACTTGGGATATGCATGAGACCATCATTTTGTTTTTCTGGCCAGGGGGGGCATGCATTTTTCATTCATCATCAGATGTTAGAGTTGTGAGCATTGAGCTTCAGACCAACGACAGAGCATTCAGCAAAAACTAACAACTTAAACAGTATCAATGCCCTAGTTCATCATGATGCCCTTTAGAGACTTATGACTGAAAGTATTCAAGGGCTTACTATACGAGGGTAAGGTGAAAAGTTCTCGGCCTGACACGAACCAGGCGTTCCAATTAGTGACAAGTAATGATTCCTGATTGGGGGTATGTGTAATTAATTTGTAAGACAAGTTTAAACTTGTTCTCTCCAGTAGTATGTGAATGCTTATTGCTGCAGTAGATGTCTTTTGTATTTTTTGTTAAAATGGAAAAACTTGAAATTGTTGCGGTCATAAAATTCTTTGTTTTGGATGGATTAACCCCTAAGGAAATTTATCCGAAGTTGTCAAAAGTGTCCAGGGACTCTGCTCCTTGAATGTCAACCATTAAAAAGTGGGCAGCTGAATTTAAACGTGGTCGCACATCCCTTGGGAGATGACCCACATGAAGGACTTCCAAAATCCACGACCACTCCAGAAACCATTGAAAAAGTGCACGATATCATGTTGGACGATAGGTGAGTGTGATACCGAATGCTGTGGGGATATTGGAAGAAAGGGTGCAAAACTCTTGCACAAAGAATTAGGGATGCAAAAGCTTAGCGCTAGGTGGGTGCCATATTTGCTGAATACCGATCAAAAGCAAATGCACCCACAATTTTCGCAGCAATGTTTGGACTGATTCCAGAGGGAACCAACCGATTTTTGTGTGGCCATTTGTCGCCATGGATGAGACATGGGTCCAGAAACCAAAGATGTGCCAGAAACGAAACAGCAGTCTAAGCAGTGGGTGGAAGCCGGTGGTTCAGCGCTAAAGAAAGCAAAGCAATTGCATCTGCCATTGATCATTGGAAAGGTCATTGCCTGTGTGTTTTGGGATGCGGAAAGGGATCCTGTTAATTGATTACCTTGAAAAAAAGAGAACAATTACAGGTGAATATTACAACAACCTTTTCGACCAGCTGGATGGTAAAATTCATGAGAAGAGACCTGGCTTGATGAAGAAAAAACCATGTTTCACCAAAACAATGCACCTGCTCATGAAGGTTCAGGTAAAATAGAAAAACTACGGGATTTTGTGTATGATTTGCTCAGCCTTCCCCCCTATTCTCCTGATTTAGCACCCTTAAATAATCCTTTCCATCATCCTCTCAGGTCATCTGTTACCCATCTGCGTTAGCAGCATACTTCCTGGAAATATAATGGATACCTGCTCTTCCTCAGTATTCTTCATCTTGTTTTCACTTCTGTGGAAAGTTGCTTTTTGCTCTTTTTTTGCCCTGTATGTTTATAATTGAATTGCCATGTTGGCCTGAGTTTCAGGTTGTACCAAATGTTTCTGGGATGAAGTACTAATATGTGTAGGATTTGTAGGCAAGCGTACCAAAAGTTTGCTCATTTGTAGAGAAGAATATCACCGTTTGAGGCTACATTATCAGTAAGATGGTGAAATGGGAAGTTATATTGCCAACAATGGCTCATGACTGGTGAGGAAGGTTATAGAATACAGCTTCAGGCATCACTGTATCTTTGTGATTCGTTTTCAATAATATTGCTATGGACAGTCCTATGGTGCATAGCACTTCAACTAGCCTCCAAGACCACTGTCTCCTGGAAGATTAGTTCTTTCAGAATTAATTCTGAAACAGAAGGGCTCATGTCTAAGGGGTAATTTTCAATGGGTAATTTGAGTTTTTCCTTGCCATCTTAATTTGAATTGGATAGCATCATTTTTTTCCTTTGAAACCGCAACTTGGTGCTCTAACATGATTAAATAATGATGGCCCATGCTCTGTGAAATCCTCTCTTTCCATACCACTGCCATTTCACTTTCGTATTTTCTGCAGTAGGAGTTGGTCCTCTAATACAAAAAACTGTATTTTGAGCAGTCTTACTCTTTCAAAAAATGTTTTTTTCATTTTTCAGTCACCTCTCATATAATCAACTATAAGTATTGCATGTTGTCTTTCTATGTCTCTTTAAATGAGTCACAGTTCACTTTGTTTGGAAAATCCTTGTGGAACAAATCTCTGTAATTGCATTATCAGAAAATTCAAACAATTGAGATTTTAAATCTATCATTGAAAGATTAGTAAACATCTGCTTAATTTACTAACCATATTCAATAGAATAGGGGAATAGGGTAGAAAAATGTGAACAGTAGTTGATCATCATCATGTTTTCAATCAGAATTTTGGCATATAGCAGCTCTCCAATCACCAACAATTTCTAGCAACTGCTTCTGCTATATCCATTCTTTCCTGGCTCTTGTAGTAATTCTGCTGATTTAATTTCTCTATCTTCAGTGACATGTCTGTCATTTCAATTTATGAGTCTTGGTAAAAACAATTTTTATCAAAACAAAATTAATAGAAATTTGTACCAAACCAAATGAAAAAACATACAAACATCATGATTTGATGACAAACATGATACATCACTATGAAATTGAAAGAACTGGGACTGTTTGTATATTTAAAATTATTAAAACATTAGGCATGGTATTGTGGCGCATGGTAGTCTAGGGTAGAGCATTAGACTACTGATAGGAGGGCCTGCGTTTGATTCCCGGGCAAGTTCATCTGGGCACCCTCAGTTCTACCCAAGCTATTAGACTTTTTGGGTACCTGATATTCCTGGGAAACCATTGCCGGCACAGAGAAAGGAATTGGCCCCCTTACCCTGACGTGTGAATTTCACATACCTTAGGGCTTAGTATAGGGCGAACTCTACCATCATCTACCAAACCGACCTTCAGGTGAATTACTATGTTTATGGTTTTTTTTATTAGGCATGGTATCTTTCAGCCTCTAAGCATTAATGTATGGGGGTCTTAAAGCCCAAATTTTACTTCTTATAATTTGAACATTTTTAATGGGAAATTTACACAAAATTATAATAACTGCTTTTTTAACCATATCAGTTCAGGGAGCAATAATGCAATCTGAAAGTCACAATGTAGAGTGAAAAACTAGTGACTTTCAAATTGTTGTTCTCTTCAAGGTACTATCATTTCCAAAAGTCTGTAGTCAGTCTCCAGTTAAAAAAATTGTGGAAATAGGAAAGTGATCATTATATTGGCATACATTTAAACACCTTGGGTTGCCATAATTATGCATCTCACTGATGGGCCAGAGTGGCTGCTAGTTATTTAATTCCAACATAATCAATGTATTACCTTTAACCAATCCTCAGTGGACTAATGACAGCCTACAGACTTACGAAAATGATAGTACATGCCTTCTTCTGTTGAGAGTGTTTACGAACTTTAGTCTGCTGTCTAGTAGGGGTTAACTTTTCTTCTTCAGAAACAAAAAATTAACCTCATAGCATCCATCTATGGTATATCACATATTTAAAGTACTGTAACAAAAACATGTTTGCTGAAGAGCCATTGAACCATTGAAAAAAGTAGACAACTCTGGGCCCTTGCAAAAATGTCTTTATTTTCATATTTTAAGACTTCTCTTTCCTTTTTCTAGAATCCTCTAAGCCAAATATTTCCCTGTATTATTTCTGGAACACATTCTTCCAGAAGCTTGGCAAAAAATATAAATTGAAAGGCATGAACCAGAAACACAAGAACAGTTAACATATTTAAGAAGTTCATGAAAATAACCTCGACTAAATGTACACACAGTCTGTGACTGAAAATGTTATGTGGAATGAAGTCTTGTAAGGCTTGGAAACTTGTTCTTTGGTGCTTAGAATAGGGGTTTTGAGATATGGATGTGAAAAAGAATGGAAAAGTGACAGAAAGGAAAACAATCCAATTAGGGAAAGAGAGAAGGTGGTTGGTTGTGAAATGTAAAGAAGGCAGGGAAAGATTAAGTTTCATGGGAACATTGAAGACAGTGATAAGAGGGGAAAATGTGGGGTAAACAATGTTGTGGAATGAAAAGATTAGATGTGTTGGATGGAATGAAGGGAGGTATAAAGTATGCGTAGGTAAATAAGGTTATATATAATTGTGTGGCATTATGAGGATTGTGCTATGCTGTACTGGTTTGGAAGTGTGGTGCAGTTCTGGTTTAGCAGTTTTCATCCTTCAAAACTCTTCTAACTAGTTACCAGTTTAGTAAAATATTTTATTTCCATTTGTAGGGTAAACACTGCTTTCCCTTTCGTTATGGGGCTGCTGATTGATACTCCAATTGATCATTGCTTAGTGAACCACTCAAATAGCAACGATTCCAATATGGAATTCTGAGTTCATAATTTCTTGCTTCTCCCCTCTGTATTTTTTGAACGAATGAAGTCCAAATATTTTCTTTTTTCTTGAAAATGATGAACAAAGTCTGCGATATTAAATCATAGTATCTGCCATTTTTCATGTTATTCTTATTCTTTCATTCTAATGCCTGTATAAGTTCCAATTGTTTTTCTAAATTCAAATCCTTTCCTTTCTCTTCTATTCTGACACCTGGAACTAGAAAATAACACCTTTAAAAAGCCTTTTGCATGCCACTAAAATAAGAAAGGATCTAGAAATTATGATACAAGTCATTAACTGTAACAGCCTGCAGCATAAACCCCTCTCCTTCCCAATCATATAGGCCCTTAAGACTCCACAAAGTATCAGATGAGTCAGGTGGGTGACAAAGAGCACTCATTTAAATTCATTTTGACTTTGTGATTGATAACTTGCTGAGCATAATTAAAAGTTTGTTTAAAATGATCCTTTGAGTGGCACATGGTTATAAATTTGTAAGTTATGCGACCACAACAGCTACACCAAAACATTCTTTTATTCTAGGATGACCAGAATAACTATTCTTTTTAACTGATTGAATTTTCAGTATGATTGTAATTGTGAGATCAACAAGGTCAAAAAATTACTCTATGAGGGCCTCCTAGTTATAAGCCATATGTAATATGGCAGAATTCTACCGTGTTTCAAAATCCTTATTAGTGTTAGCAGAAATTCTCAAGGAGTGCAACGGCCTTGTTGCCATAGAAATACCTGTAAATGTATTATGATCACTCCTTTAAGGGTAATTACTACTAAATTGGTGAAGGGGATGAGTATGGAGCAAGAAAGTGGGAGAATCAAGGAACACCCTAGTATGCTTCATAATTGAGAACCTCAATCACTTTTTGCCAAACAACTCTTGAAAGAACAGCATGACAGTGATTTCAAACCACAAATCTTGTATAAGGGAAATTGAACCTTAGCTGGACTTCTTGGAACTGTTAGGAATAAAATAATCTCATGGTAAACATTTGCAGCTGTCCTCCTAGACTTTCCAAATTCTTCAAATTGATCCGTTCAACCGTCTCCCTCCCCCACCTCAATTGCCAGCCCATATGTGCCGCAGGTGCCTGATGGCGGTCTTTGGTTGGCCTAGCCACCATTTACCCACCTAAGAGAGAACTCACAAGGTGGGAACCCATGCGGTGCACTGTTCTCCTTATCTACGCTTATATAGTTATCAATAATTCAAAAACAGCCATTTTTTGGCCTCTACATTGGATTTTGTTACTTGAAAACAGCAATAAAGACAAATAGAAACACCCAAACCCTAGGAGGAGAAAAACTTACATAAGAAGGAATCAAACCTACAACTCTTGAGTTGGCAGGCGAAGATGGCATCCCACTGTCACCTGGGTCAACTTCTACATCCTTGCACAGATAATAATACATAGAATCCAGCGGCCACAGTTACAGAAATGAAAATTTTAATAATGGCAGTTTTTTAACATCATGGCTCCAACTTTAATAATTTGAAAAATACCTCATTTTTAAGCCTTGATTATAAACCCTTTCATTTTTCACAAAAAAGGAAAATGTAATAATTTTGCATTTCTGCCGGATAGAATTTTTATTCCCCGACTGGTTTCGCTACACTATGGCGTCAGCAATCTAGACCTGATGGTGATACACTGTGGCAAAACTAGTTTGTAATAAAAATTCTGTTTTGTGGAAACACTTAAGTTATTTGTTTCTTCCTTTTTTCATTACAATGGATTTACCTTAACTATATCTCAAACTATTTTTTTATGCACTTCCATTTATATTAGCTATAGAATTTTTAAGTTAGTTCCGCATCTCCATTTCATCCATGCAGATGGTCTTTAATTTATGAAACTGAATTCAGCCTTGACATTTGTTTTTTTTTCTCTATTTTCATTGATTGTATATATTTGCATAAAACTAATTCCTGAGTGCTTGCTATATTAATGGAATATTGTAAATGGAAACTCTTCTTCAGATATAATACATGTGCCCAATTCTGTTACTTTAAATTGGTACATTTTTCATGTGGCCAAAGATGATATAGATTTAAAGTTACAAGAGAGAATCAGGGCATTAATTGATTCAAATTTACTGATGCCCTCTTGAAGTCTTTATACTCTTATCTATTTTGCCACTTTTATGCATAGTTTTTGTAATTTCTGTTATTTAATCACACCCCCCAATATACTTTCAAAAATATGAAATACAAATTCAATAAATGCATAAGTAGCTGTATTTCTCTGGGCTGAATTTTTGCCATGGCTTCCTGCAAGATGATCAAGAACTTCAAAAGTGCAAACCCACTGGTGCATCAATTGGTGTTTGATATTATTATTTGAGTGGTATATGGTCTAATTTTTGTAATCATGAATTATTGTTGACAAAGATGCTTTGTTGTTTAATTCTCCTAAGTTCATTGTACTTCTTTAATTGATACAGATTGGAATCAACCCTGGTTTGTTTGCTGCCTACAAAGGTCACCATTATGCTGGCCCAGGGAATCATTTCTGTAAGCTTCCATTTTCTTTCAAATGTCTTTTCTCCCTCCTTAATTTTGTCCTCCTCTTGTTGTATGTATTGTAAGTATTAAGCGTGCATTTTTGTAAACTGTTAGTAGAAACTTCATCAGGAGTGCCTTACTCACACATTTATGGCTTAGTTAACCATACTTTCTTCATTAAGCTTTGTTCATAGTATCCTGTAACTCCTATGGTACTCATTTTGGCAATATTTCCATCTTTTGATGCTTCTTATTGGTAATGTTTTTATATCTTAAAGTTGATCTTTCTATGTGATATATTTAGTATTTTATAAAACATTAGCTGTTGGTTTTCTTGCTCTGTCTGGGTCATGGCATTGTAAAGTGAGCGTTTAAGATTTGTGTACTGGAATCTATAAGGTTTTAGAGTGTCTAACAAATACCGTACATTTATAAGAATTTTGGCATGACTTGTCTAGTAGATTACCGTACATATCAGTATTCATGATAATGCACACCACAGCAGCACAAGCTGTTATGATAAGTATCTGGACTGGTACCTGTTTACATGTGTATGTTAAATACAACATTTGTGTAAACAAAGGAGAAAGTTCTCCAGGTCAAGGTAAATAAGAGTTCAAGTTAAAAATAAGTAAACATAATAGAATCAGGAGTCACTTATGGGTATTATGAATATCCATAATTTAAGAAATACCTTTGTGGATTTTCACACTCCTTTACTGGAGACACATAGCACAATGCATTGTGCACATTTAGCCAATGATTATGTTTCAGATTCCTAGAAACTGCGGGAGATGCCGCAACAGTAACTTTTAATGGATTAATCTGCTAATATGCATTCCAATGCAACTATTTCAGAGTATAAAAATCAAGGTCAAGATGAATGATTTTTACACTTTAAAATTGTTGCATTGAAATTATGTTTCAGTATTGCAAAATGCATTGTGCCATGTACTTCCAGGAAAAAGTGTGGAAAGTACAAAGTTATTTTTTAATTGTATTAAAATTTAATGTTTTTAAGCGTAAATGAAATTGTTTTACCCAAGTGGCTTCTTATTGCCTAAATACATCAATTGAATATTTTTCGGGCAAGCCTAATTTCAATATTTGTCATGATCATGAGCCAAGCTCCACTTGGATTGTATGTTAGAGTACATGCATTTCATACCAACCTTCCAGCTTGTAATGCTTTTTAACTTCCAATTTCTTAAATACTTCCCCCGTGCAATTAATTTGACATTTATGCAGTTTGAAGCCATAATCTTCCAGTTCAGTAACACTAGTTATTTCTCAACTTCATGACTTCTGAAATAAACCCCCGATCATTTTTTCGAAAGAGCAAGGTTATAAGTTATGCTGGGAAAAAATTATTTTTAATCATTGATGCTGAAATCATAGAAGAGCCCAAAGAAGCAGATTTTTAGTGCCAACTCAGCTCGATTGGGTGCATAATTTACTCAGACATCACTTCACTATATCAGAGCTATGCAGGTGGATGTATATAAAGCTTCCAGGGTAACTTCTGTATTCAGAACTGCATGTGGGCTTGTGGCAATTAATCCTCACATTTCCAAAGGGTCAAAGACTGAGACATATCAAGTTTTAATTCCTACAGAAATCAAATAAGCTGACAAAAAATTGTGGTACTGCATTTCTGTTACTGAGTGATTAGCTTCGTTTTTATCTTTGAATTGGCAAGCATTTTTACAGCAGTTCTAATATCAAGCTTTTCATTTTCCGTACTTAGTTTGTCCATCCACAGTAATAAATCCGAAGGTTGGTTTTAACTGTTGTGGTTCGTCTCTTCGTCATCTCCTCAGTCTATGCCCAAAGACAATGTGGTATTCATATACATATTTAGAGCAGGGGGCAGATCCATTTTGTGCCACCTATGGTTTTCCCATGTCATTTGGATATCCATAAAATTCCACTGCTTGGATTTAGTTGGTCAGAGTCGAAAGGTATATTTCAGGAATTGAGCCCAAAACTCACCAGTCAGTAGCAGCGGAATATGTTCAGCATGTTTGGAAGTAGGAATATTTATTGTTTATAAGTTGTTAGTTTACCAGCTTTTGGTAACATTCCAGCCAAAGAGATGGTATAGTGAGAAATGAGATGCTGGAATAGTCAAGTAGACAATGAGAAGTGATGTGTCAAAAATTGGTGATTAATTTTTAAAATGCTTTATATTTCAATTATTTCACCCAGATGTTTTTTCATCCATGTACATAACTATCATCACTGATTTAACTTATTGATTTAGTGAAACTAATGAGAATTACATAGGGGCTGTGGGGCAGTGAACTTGGGTATGAAATTATGCTTCATCACCCATTTAATTGAAGAATAAAGCATGTAAGTGGTGACCACATGATGTATATCAAGTTTCTTGATTTAATTATAATTCTTTCAATTACTAGATTTTAGGGTTCTCAAGGAATCGGATTTGGGAAGCAAGCAAATTTTTAAGCATACCACACATTTCTTGGCGAAATTTGCTGCGACTTCTGTAAATTTTTCAAAGTTAACAATTAGAAATTCAAAATGTTTTCAAACTCATTTTGACCAATTTATGGAGTTTCATTGGCCAACCTGGGTTCCAACCCATCCAAATTTTAGGAAGTATATTTCCTGATGCAACAGCATTTTGAACGTCACAGGGCCTATAAATATAGTTACTGTATATGACATTGCCTTTAACTAATGTTTTCAGTAGATGCTTCTGATTTCAAATCTCAACATTATCTGGCGTGCCAAGGTCTCAAAATTTGGATTTCTCCTAATTTTAAAAAAATCACAAATTACGACATTGTGTACTTCAGTCACCTGCCTGTTTACATTAATGTTGACTTTAAAAATAACATATAATATAGTGCATTCCTTCACCTTCACCGCCCACTCCCTTTCATTGTGTTGTACTACCTTCCAGAGGGGGGCGCAAGGTGTTAGAACATGAATCTTACAGTTATAAGGAGTGGTATAAAATGTGTGTTCTCCAGGACAAAAATGCTGTGTTGGCAGGAACCTCTTAAGCATAGTTTTGTGTAATGAATGTAGTCTGTAATGCTATCTAGTTTTCCATGATAAAAGTAGCTGTGATAGAGTCTTAATTTGAGGAAATAATAAGCAAAAAATGTCAAATTGAAACGTTTTTCCTTCCATTTTGGCTGCAATGGCCCTGACTACTTTAATTGATAATTATAGGTTGAGAGAGGCTAGATGTCAGGATTCCTTTGCGTTGGCATTTCATGGCAGTTTCATTTACACTGCTCCAGATTCAAGCCAGCTAAGGACAATGACTTCAGCGAAATATGTGAAATGCCACAGCCATAAGATGAAAACATGGAGAAATCCTGAAATTTAACCTTTCAGACTGGATGACCATGAAAATCTTTGCAAGAAATAATACAATAACATCAATTTATGTCATGCAGTAATTATTAAAGGGAATTTCGATCACCTTGGCACCCATAATGTTACCTTTCTACTCTTCCAAATCTATTAATAAATATACAAGTTTCAAGGTTACATTTTTTCAAAAAACCTTTTTTGTGAACCTTGTTCTCCTGTATCTAAAATTTTTTTAGGATTGAAATAATCATGTGTTTCATAATTGCTTTTCAAATTTAAGTGGCGAAATGTTTGCAAACAGTTCCATTCTGAAAATCTCCAATTTGGCCAGGATGTTCTGTTTGAAACTTAAGCAAACAAATCTACTTATATTCCCTTATGATTGCATCTCTCTTTATAAATATTTTTAATTGTTCCAGTTGAAGTTTTAGTTGTTCCAGTTGAATTGCTTTCAGTAATTTTCATTAAAGTTCATACAGTTTATATGAGTATAGTTCAATTTGTATAAATTTATCTATTAATTAGGTCAAATTTATGGAAACTTTCTCACATAAAAAAGTTAACATGCATTTTAAAACTTCATTTTTTACATAGTAATTTTGTGGCGAAACTGGAAAAGGTGTCTTTCACTGCCTTATGTACTGCTGATCTATCTTATGTGGTGTAAATTTATGCGCCATGGGCATCGTTGTTCTTTTAGGCTACAGTACACTGGTGTGTGCCTTAAGTAGTCCTTGTGTGCTGTGGTGCTATTATTGAATGTTTAAAGAAATCAGGAGCATGGGCATCAGTAGGAATTTTGTTCCCATATCCAAATATTGTGTTCCATATAAAGATTAAGAGGATATAATTTTGATTTCATACTACTGTGCAATCAAAATAAAGTGTTACAATTTTTAGGCATCTACCAGTACTTCCACAGCTTTTCAAATGGGAAAGTTTTGTACTCTTAATGTAGGTGTGTGTGCAGATTTTGCTGTTAATTTTGATCAATAATTGGTTAAATGTGTGCAGTAATTGCTTCTCTTGAGGTTTAGCATTTGTTTAATAGTAGTAGTTTTAGGGCAGGCGACCGACAGCTGAGGTCATTTGTGCCATTAGGGATGGACAGGAAAGGATGAAGGGTGGAGAGAAACCCAGCGTCGGCATAAGCCTACTCTTGACGAAAGGTGCCAAGGGGTCCGCAGCTTTATGTCCCATCTGACGGACATCATACACACTCAAAGTGCCCTCCACAAAGCACCTCAAGTAGGGATTGGGAAACTACTGAAAAATATCAGCTGCTGCCAGGATTTGACCCCAGGCCCTCTGGGTGGGAAGCCTGTACGTTAGCCACCACACCATACGATCCCCCTTTGTTTAATATATGTCAATATCCTTAATTTGTGTCGAAAGGAAGATTGGATCAATATATCCCTTCAAAATAACTAGAAATATGGCTTTCTAAAATATCAGTTTTCTTGCACATCGAGTGTCACCAAGAAAGATTAAATAAATGCCATGCAAAATTCTGAAATATCTATGCCAGGTCATATTCATTTTTGTTGAAAATACATTCACAGGCATGAAAATATATAAATACCTATGATGTTGAAAGTGTTTTACTGTAAACAAGCAACTAATGTTAAAAACTAAGTGTACTTATAATTAGACATGTTTTCCTAGTATTTTGTTTCAGAGATCTCTGAATTAAAGTTGTTTTTCAAAGCAGTTGAAATTTCAAGCTGATTGAAAAGGCAGCTCAAACGCACTTGAGAGTCTTTATTTATACCATTTTTAGAGGCACATAATTTGTAATTAATGAAAGAAAACTATCTATATTTAGTATTAATTTGTAGCATATCCCTTAAATGGTGAGTTTGGAATAAGAAATGACTTTTTTATTCATTTCTTAGTAAAATATATTACAGAAATATTAAACAGCAGGTTATATCGTGTTATTTTCAGAGATGCATGTTTCAAACTCACTATGCCACAGTAGCAGGTTTCATACATTATTGTATGTGCACATTTGTGTTTAGCTTAGATATTTTGGAACTCAAGACTTTACAGATAAACTATCTTTTGTTATTTTATTTAGCATTTAAACTGATTTTTGACCAAAATTGTACTTTAGTTTAGTGCATGGCAGTTTGGCAGCAATTATGAGATTTTAAAATAACCAGTTAAAATGATATGTAAAATGGTGAATACTGGGAGTTTTCAATAGAATAAATCTGAGTAAATCGAGTGGAAATGTCAGTTGAAAGTATCATGCATATCTTATGTTTCCCCTGATTTTTTTATAAATTTAAATTTTCAATTCCTGTAGTCACCTTTTCACAGTAAAGCCTTGTGTTTTAATCCCATTTAATTTAAAATATTTTGTAATTGGAAGCTAACAGCAGTTTTTAACAAACTTTGCAGTACAGGTAAATTCTAAAACATCAAAAGTGACATTCAAAGCAATAATATGTTTCCTTGATCTGCGAAATTTTCATATATATTAAATATTTCCCAAATGTAGTGTTAAAAATTTGAGCATTGCAAAGATTTTGTAATTTTATAAAGGTATCATGATTTTGCTCAAATTGCAATAAAGATCCTATTTCCCAAAGCATATTTTGTTTAGTCAGTATCTGGCATGAAGAATTATTCGAGGTCCTATAAATGGAAGCAGCACCTTTCTAGATGAGCTTCTGCAGAAGGTATTAGATTGGAAGAGGTCATTAAATGCTATTTCAACTAAGTAAAAGATTGAATGCTCAGGTAGTCATCCATACCTTATACCAATTCTGAAGGTGCTCTCTTTAGCATTAGGTGCATATGCACTTGAAAATTTAGAAGGAAGAAAGTGAAATTAATTTAGAATTTGTGGAAAAGGAAATGGAAGAATTTGGTTCATCATTATTTAATTTACTAAAGCTTCAAGATACTCTTTCTGAAAATAAAAGTTTTAATACAAGGAGTTTCTTAAAAGTTTTCAATTCACAAAATTAAAAGTTGTCAGTAGTCTTGATTGTTTTAAAGTCGGCATTTTTGTACCATCCAAAATTTCCCATTATTCTTTTCTTTGCTTTCATTAGCCCTTAGAATTCTTCTTTAAGGCAAAGAAATAGATAGTCTTACTATGCAATAAATAAGTCCTTAACCAACCACGCTGCATTATTTTAATCAGTTTCATTTGATGAATTAGAATCCATGCCAGTGATCCATTGTCAATCCATTCGTTCTTCACCAGACATTTGTTTTTTCCTGGCTACATGATTGGTTTTGCTTTCTGAGGAATGTACTTTCTGCTATTCACTCAATGGTCATTCTGTGTTCTTGTAAAACTATATTTCATCCATTTAAAAATGGCTGAAAAATAGGAAAGTAAAATGCTTGTAAAATCATGCTATCTGGCCTAACAAGCATTTAGCAGAGCAGACTGCATCTTTTCTATCATCCATTTTAGGAAGTAAACATTTTTTTGAGAGTATACAGCATGAGCATTGTCAAAAACAGCAGGAAAACTATTCCCCCATAAAAGACATTGTTCTGAGAATGTATGCAGACATGAGAATAATGCCCAAATTTATCATTTATCCTTTATTGAATTTCCTTTATCTTAATTTTTCTTCTGATTTTAAGCATTAAATCAGGAACATAAGTGTTTTAAAAGAGGTCTACATAAAAAAGTTTGTAATGGTATTATATTTAGAGCCCTACTTTATGTAATATAATGACTTTAAGACTTTCCCTGAGGAATTATATCTGAATTATGTCCTTTTTGATTTAAAAGAGTGAGTGGAAAACACAGGACTAGATAAATAATGAAAAAAATCAAATAATTTGATAACATGAACTCCCTTGATGTAAACCTCTCCAAAAAAGTACATCATTTAAAATATCCTATTATGGTATGCCATATTTATTCTTATTCCTGCCTAAAAGTTTTCTATTGGTATAAAGCAACAAAGTTTTATATTTGGCAAGAAACAATGCAGTTTTTGATTTATTACTTGGATGGAGTTATTTCATGTTGGACATTTAATTACTAGATATGTGATCGATTGCAAACTGAACTATATTAACTGCATATGTTAATAATTTTATTAGGTAAGAGTTATTTGGTGCTTTGAAATCACATACATTGACCAGGATTCAAAACTAAACACATGAATAGTTCACTTACTTGAAGCTTCAAACCTAACAATTCTCTCTACTTTTTGGCAAGTTCTCAAGAATCCACATTATGTTTAGGTATTGTGGATTGGATGCATATTACTGCGAGCAATGCGTTTTAAGTCAAATTGTAACTATGTTGTGCATTATTGATGGCTAATGTACTAGGTTAGGCCAAGTATTTAGAGGGTATATATGCCAGAGGAATAGAGTATTTCATTGGGAAATCCTATTAATACATGCCTGGGATATAAATGATAAAAATATTTAAGAAAAAATAAGAAAAATCATCCGGTGGTTAGTTTGATTGGTAAGAGTGAAGCCCCCCTAATGCTGTCCAATGGTATGTAATATTGACACTTATGGGTGGCAGGTCAATTTGTTATCCTGAACCCCCTGCAGTTTCTTAGGAATGTCTCGTACCCAGCATATTGTACAGTTGGTGAGAATGATACAGTATGTATTGGTTAGCGCTGATTAGATTTGATAAAAGGCATTTGGGAACTTGTAGTAAAATGTCTCATTGATCATAGTAGGAAAGCATTGCACTGTATTTCAGAAAGTGTGGAATTGTCAAAGTTTCTTGTTTAGGCTGCATATTTTAATATAAAAGCATCCACGGATTGAAGTATGGCCCTCTCCCTTGAATCTAAGGAGTAATAGTAGCATAGGATTATCTACTCCTGGAGTTTTTTTTAACTCTTTAAAGCTCGGCCATAATGCCCTTGCATGCAACCTCATAGCAAAATCTTGAATTCCAAATATTTAAGTAGCTATGAAATATTTATAGCTATGCTGTAATATCTCTAATGCTGTTATGAGCTGTATGGTGCTGGATTCTATCTGTATGTGGTCATTTCTGTTCTTAGGGTTTTCATTTGGGTTTGGGTTTACTTATTCCCATGGTCAATAGTGAAGATGTATATTTAAAGCTATCCTTTGTCTATGCAGGCACTTAATTGTGGAGTTGGCAGAAATTGTCACCTTTTCATGTGTAGTGTGTTAGCATATTTCTATTTGCATGAATGCCCAATAGTTGCATTTTCATATCTCATTTAAAGTTAAAGAATGCATGACTTGTTGGCTGATGAAATTGGTCCTGGAGTGATATATCTAGCATATTTTGGCCTTTTATTTTCCTTCAAGCTTTTCTTGTCATGTGTCACCTTGAATGCCTGCCACAGAAAATGTATTCTGTCAGTTTTATTTCCACTTCTTTGAAATACCTCGTGCAGTATTGTGAAAATTTTTTAAATATGTTTTATCGATGTTTTCTTTTGGAGTACTTTTCATATTAATGAAGTTTAACCATTCATTTTTATTTTACTGTATTTTAAATGCTGCATATGTAATAAAAGCCATTAAATGATTGTTTTCTTGCTGTTTTTGTGGTATTAAAGCTGAAATTTTGTGTATATAATTCACCAAAGCTCACAATTTATTTGTATGCATTGTAAATGATTTTGCAAGGAATGTAATAAAATTGAAATTATGACATTTGCATTTCTACAGAGCTTATTAATTAATTTATCTTGGTTTTATTTCATTTATTTATTAAAGGCTAAAGGATCATTTCCCTCTGTTTCTTCACCAACACAGTTGTGGTAGTAGACTGAATGACAAAGAAGCACTCTTGGTTCTCCCTTAAAAGCCACACCTTAACATTCTCTTATAACACTTAACCAAAGGGGTGCACTGTGTAATTTATTAAAGCAAATGCATTATCCAGGAAGTTAACCCACTCTCAAAATAACTAACAAAAGTTTCTCTTAATATAATGGTTATTTTTCGTGGTGTTTGCTTGCTAGCTGTTACAGCCACAATAATTATTCCCTGATGTAACAAAAGCCATTAAATGATTGTTTTCTGTTTTTCTTATCATATTAGAGTTTAATTTTATGTTTAGATTTTCAGCAGTTCCATTTTCTTTGTGGATAAAGTTTTAAAGGATTTGTGGACAAAGTTTTAAGATTCAGGAACGGGGCCTGAAAATTTTTATCCTGATATGTACGGTATTGTTATTAAGAAAGAAACTACTTTGTATCCTTTTTCCAGTTAGTGTACCTGCCATGAAAATGATTAGTTAATTTAGTTTCATTACGTTATGAAGTAACCCAAGCATTCACTAAGGGATGATGTGAGCTAATACTGATTAAACAAATTGCCCATGGTTCTTGTCCCCAAGAAAATGGCAGAAATTCAAATAATTCATCCACATTGTGAGTGGTAAGACATTAGAAAGGGGCATTATTCTTTAAGCCCACAGCAATGAGGGATGGGTTACCGAACTGCATTTAGGTTTAGTTAGGCTGGTTTATATTTAGGAAGTAAATCTTGTGAAATGTAAATGTCAAGAATGGTTGAAACATTTCATTCTACGGAGGATTAAACTTCCTTTGGGTATTGAGTTTCCACAAGTTCTTTAAGCTTTATTTTTCAACATGCATACACACATGTATTTAATAAAACAAGACTTGGGTTAAACAAAGATGCTCATGAAAATGGGGGAACCTATTATTTTTTTACTCTACTGTGGTTATGCTGTCATACTGTTTTCATTAGAGAAGTCATAGTGACATCATAAAGGATTATAATAGCTAGGCTAGTGATTTCCTAGCTACTGCTGATTAAAAAAAATATTAATTAGGACGTACTGCGATAGTTTTGTAGCACACTCGTTTATTTTGACTAGGAAAATGTTTTTATTGGTAGTTTATTTTTGCCTCAAAGCTTTGCTAGATCTCTCAATTGAATAATATGAAACCATTTACTTGTAATTGTCACATCTCATTCTGTTTTTCATTTTTAGTTAGATGTTAGCTTTATAACATTATTTGGAAAGATTTCATGCCATAAATTTCTTATCAAAGTAAATAAAAGCCTGAAAATGTAATATTTTTATATCAATCCAGGGTATTGTACCCAAGATTTTCCAGTATAATTGATAAAAATGCCAAACAAAAAATAATGTTAGTTTTACACGAGTTGGACTCTGGCTTAATTGTACAAATTGAAATTTTCTGCTCTTGGTAAGTATTATTCATGTGCTTGCAGTTGTTCCTGAGTGATGAGTACTTTCATTTTTTTGAAATGATGCACATTTTCAGGTCACTGAATCTGTGTAACTTTTGCAATTAATAAAAATTTTTGATAGGAAAATCCTGTGGTGTGGAAATTTTCAGCCTGCTTTACCTTCAAACTTAACACTTGTGCTGCATTTTGCAGGAAGAATCATTATTAATATAAACTTTGAATCATTGTAAACATTTTTTTCTGGAAATTTTTGTCATTGTATTATAGAAGAACCAAGAATGTAAGTTAGTGTATTTCTCAATCCATGGACAATTTTAAAACATTTGATATGCAGTTGCTGTTTTTGTCAGACTAGCCCATCCTTATATTTTACAGATGATTATTAGTGAGGTTTAAACAAAAATGGCATCAGTGTTGCACTGTTGCTGCATGATTTGCTGAGACATTTATTTTCTCCTTAATTTTCCTTTTCTTTTTAATCATGACCTCCATTCACGCTTATCAAAACTATGTATAATATTTACTTCTCTAGGAGATTACAAAAGGATACTGAGTATTTTATAATGTATTCCAGGCTTAATAATTCTTAAGACTTGTTCACCTTATCAGTTTTTAGAATTGAAATGAAATTGAAAGTTTTATCTTTGTGTTTCTGTATTTTTATTACATGATAATATGTAAATTTTGGCTATCATAAAGGAATGAAAGGTTAAATCAGGGTGTGAGGGTAAGGTGGTTCTTAAATGTATGAAAGGAGCACATTCTAATGTGCTTGTTATACTGATATTGTCAAGTTTGAACGAATTCTGTTTAATTGTGATTCTGAATTGCAGTGCTTTAGAAGTTTTTCAGGGTATTAAATTTTGATGAGGATAGGTTTAATAGGGATATTCCGTTTGTTCTATGCACTCATTTACCTCATTGAGTATTTTGCCACAGCCTAATTGAAATATCCAATTATACCTTTACATTCTGCCATGCCCCTAAGCATCAACATTTGGAATGAATTGGAAACAATCCTAATTTTGACACTTTATAATTTCCCTCTTTTCTCTCTCTTACATCTGTTAGTCTTTCCATATAATCGCCAAAGTTAACATATTGTTGAATATGATTCCTCTCAAGATAAAGTTAACATGTTGTTAAATATGATACCCCACAGTCCACCAAAAAGGTAATTGAATACTCCTGAGAACCCATTAGTAATTTAATAATTGCTTTATGAATTTTGTACAGTTGCCCATATGCCAGATTAAGATGTAATATTTACATTTTAATGATTCCACTGTTGCAACAAATAGAAATGTGCTGGAATTGTTTCAGTGGTGGAAGTTGGTAAATGAGAAGATAATTGAAAATTTATCTCTGTCTTTGAGTAACTTAGTTCTGAGATAATGTCTATTGGAATTGCAAGTGGAGAACATAATTCCACAAAGCCAGTTACATACGGTTTTCATCCTCGCATAACTGTTATTAGTAGATTCTCCAAGAGAAGGAGATGTCAAAAAGCTTAGAACAGGTAGAGAAAAAATATTTACCCATGCAATATGTTTTTCATAACTATAACAATTAAAAGGTACAATTTTCATCTGCTGTTTTGTTTTCAAGTAATTTTCCAATACCAGCTAAGTAATTATTTTTATTGTGGCTACTGTATTTATATGCCATGCCGTTTTGTATTTATCTAACCGCTATCACTTCTTTGCTCATTTTCTCATGATTCTTGTGACTGTTTTGCTCCCAGTTCTCCTGTCTCTGTTACGCCTCAAACTCTGCTTGATCTGCATGTAAAATTTACTGCCTTAATTGTTTTTATGGTGGGAACCCATCTTTGCGAAAACTGTTTTTAAGCTTAATTTCACAATTGTATTATTAATCAATACTTGAACACCTATGTAATATCTCATCAGGGTGGTGAAAGAATTACTGGTTTTCAATTTATTTTATTCAAATTTTCACATTATATATCAGTTTTTTGGTGGTTTTGGTGGATGGAATGCTTTCTACAGTGCATGTGTGTTATTGTCTGTAATAAAAATCACTTCATTCCTTGAAAAATTTTCCCTCTGAACTAAGTGATTTCATAACCATTATACTTATTCATAAAAGATATTTTCATTTCATGAAGCCGTTAGAGTGTACAACCTGTAAAACTTATGTTTATGTATCATCCCGTATTTATCTCCGTGCAGTTTTCTTTGTAATTATGTTATCTTTTTGAATTATAACTGAAATGAATATGCCTTGTGACATCAAATTTCATGTTATATAGATGGTGCTGATATTAAGGAATGGTTAGATTTGAAAATTTCACTGGGGAGAGGATGAATTTTAGAATATTATGAAGTTTTCATTTGTCATCATTAGTATTCTTCAGTAGCTTAAAATATATTCAATGATCATTAGCATGTGTCTCTTTGAATTAGGAAGGAGTCCAAGGGAATATGTATAATAATTAATATTAGAATAACAGCTGTGCCAAAGGTAATTTAAATGTTTGCCTTGAAATGGTATCAATTAAGCTTTAAATACAGACAAAATGGGGATGGAAAACACTGATTAGATGATATTATTTTCAGTTTAAAATGGTTTCCTTTCCATTTTTATGCCAATGAAATGCATTACCGTGTGGCTAGTGCGCTGAAGTCATACGTTGGATACAATTTCTAGATATTAAACCAGCATATTTAGGAATAATATTTTAAGTATTTATCATTTGAATTATGTGTGCTTTTAATTTTAAGAGGAATAAGCTCAGCAAAAAACATACTTTGGTTTTGCTTTGAGCTTATCTATTGTTAGTCCTTTATTGTCAATTTAAAATTAATCTTAATGAATTGAGATTTATTTCATTCACTCCTGAAAAAACTAGAAAAATCATTATTGAATACTTAAATAATGTGTTCCAGAGCTAAAAACTTAAGAAGTGTAGGGGAAATCATTCTAGAAGTAGCTGGTGTGAGTAGATAAAAATGGTTAGTTAATATTTAATGCAGAACCATACCATGTTGGCTTAACTGTCCACCAATGTAAATAATTTTATGTGGAGAAGCCATATCAATGTTCCTTTTTTACCTTCCCCTCAAGATAAAATTATTGATATTCATGCAAATACAGAAAATAGTAATACAAAGCAATAATGCATGAACATGATTGAAGGTTTGGAGGATTAGGGCTCAAAAAGGTAGGATGAGGACTTGTGAAAAGCAGAAAAAGCGAGAAGCTAATGGGATTTCCTTGTACGCCTTCAATTTCTTATCTGGTATTTAATTGGTGATCCAGCCACATCTTGACGTTTTGCATCATTTTTAGAACTGGTCATAAGTTACCCAGTTGGTCAGTTCTGCTCTCAGCCAAAATATGGCTCTGAATTGCCTTTTGCTGGCTCATAGGCAGGAATAAAGGTAAGGGATAGTAGTGGAAGAAGGGTATGATTAAAGGAACATTGTTGGAAACAGGGTATGTATGTGCATAGGATGGTTCATAAATCAGCAATTGCATCAGGTATCCAAACTAATACAATTCACGAAAAAACTTCAAAATTTGCCCTAGATATGCAATGAGGAGTAAGGTATTCAAAATTCCAAATTGTTAAACTCCACTTAAAACAACACTTAAAGTCAACTCATTATAAATGTTTTCATTGTAAGAAAATTATCAATAATGTTTAATCACTAATAAAAAACTCTAGTTTTTTTCTGAAAAGTGTATTTCATTTTTGGGTGTGCAGACTCTTATTTTACTGCCCAGTTGAAGTTAGTTGGGTTGAAAAATGATGCAATCATGAAATTTAATGTACCCTTGCTCTTGTTTGTTGAGTGCGCCTTGCTCCATTACTTTACTAATGTAATGTTTTGTACAACATTTAACAATTTTCAATGTTACTGAGGGAAGCAAATGGATTGTTTATAATATTGATATTATTGATGCAATTAAGTGATGTTAGGGCCATAAATATGCTTTTTAAGCATTACAGTAATCAACTTGTGAAGATAATTCACCAGTTGTTTCATTAATACTATGCCCTATTAGTGTATGCTTATCATACATTGACTGGTAGGAGCAGCATGTGAAGTTTCTTTCCCTGTGGAATATGTGGTTTCCCTTTAAGATCTGGTGGCCTAAAAACAGCTTGGGTGCTTGCTGGTAGTGCCTAAAGATGTTACATAGGTTTGAACCCAGGTCCTCTGGTCAGAAGCAGAATGTTCTATGCACTTTTCTGCTAATCCTCAAAAATGCACATTGTCATTTTAAAGTCAGCATTTGAATTTCCAAGAATTTGCATTGTGAAAAAATTCATAAACACAGTAATCAACCTGAAGGTCAGTTTGGCGGGTGGTGGTAGAGCTCACCCAGTACTAAGCCCGACTGCGTGTGAAATTCACACATCAGGGTAGGGGGGACAGTTCCTTTCCCTCTACCGATTATGGTATACCAGGAAGATCTGGTACCAAAAAAATCACTTAGCTTGGGTGGAGCTGCAGGTGCCATGAGAGGCTTCCCCGGGTATCGAACCCGGGCCCTCAGATCTGTAGTCCAATGCTCTACCCCTGGACTACCGCAATCTGCTGCATTAATTTATGTTGAGGCAAATGTATTTTTTCCATCTCCATCCCATTGGTGGAAATTATATAAAATAAAGCTCGTAAAACAGTTAAACACTTATGCCTTGACTGACTTTGATTGCTAACTAATACTTTCTAAGAAACATTGAACATAAAAAAATTGAGTTCTCCAGTCAAAATTGTTCCATCAATTGCAGTAATTAAATTTCATGTCACTGAAAATATATGTATATAAATAAATAACCTTAATACCAATCCCTTTGGGGTATCCCAAATCAAATAAGGCTGATTTGAAGAAAATTCATTAAACTGACTCCCTTTTTATAATGTCTTCCGTACTGCCCTGTCCTTGATTCTCTTGTTTTTGCTACATTTGCACATGCTAATTTTCCCCTTAGACCTAAGATGCCTTGTCTTCCTCACACCATAGCTAAGAACCACCATTACTCTTCTGGTCTACCTCTTCCCCTCAAACCCTCAATTCTACTTGCACTTCCCACCTCTCCTTTTATGTATCATGTGGTGATTGAACTCTCATTCATTCAAGCATGCATGACTCAGTCAGTGAAGCATATACATATATTTCATATTTTTCCATTACCTGTCCATCCAAACCACAATCATTTATTACCCTCAACACTCCTCATTTATTACTGTCAGCACTTCTCAGTTACTTAATACCATGCCTATCGTGGCATACCAATGTTTTGCTTCCATACAATAATGTGTGCCCTGTTTTCCACATTAGACCAAGATTATTTTTTCATATGCCCCACGTACTACGTACAAGCTTTTTACTTACTCAACAGAATCAGGGAGGACTCTGTAGAGGTTATGAATATAATAATTAAATTAGCTTTATCATTTCTATAAGTGTTAGTTGTCAAGAATGCATTGATTCTTTGTTTGTTACCATTAAAACTTGTAGAAACTACAAAGTTTTTATTTTAATTATTGGCTTTTCGGCAACATTTTGGTTTAGAGGTCATGGGGAGGATAAGGTTCAGGAGCATCAGGTTCCCTTTGCATTATTCTTGCGTGAGCAATAATGCAAAGGGAACGTGATGGCTCTTACTCTCAGGAAAAGCTTTTGCTTCAATCTCTTTACAGGTATTGTTGTGAATTTCCCAACTGTGTATAAATTAGTAGCTGGTTTTATGGATATTGACCACCTATACATGTCACTTGGCTCATTCACTCTCAATGCTTTCAGTTCACCATGTATATTAAACATGACATACATAAAGGCAGTGTTATTTATGATGTTTTCTTAAAATATTTTGTCGTTGTTACCATCCTCTTTTAAATGTGTTAGGCCATTTGGTTAAACACATTTGTTTGCTAGTCTAAGGCTATTTACAATGTGTTCAACATTGTGGCAATACATCCAGAATTGTGCTAATACTCTTGATAAGCACATTTATTGTGCAAACAAACATTGCTGGCCATGTATGTCATGGAAGGATAATGCCAAAAAATTTGTTATTCAATAAAATAGTATGGATTGAAAGAGAATGTAAGCCCTTAAAAGCCATGGCAAAATTGCATTCACTGAATTAATGACAAGGACATACCTCGTGGAGCAATAAATGTGAGATACAGGAGATTGGAAAAAGAAAAGGCAAAGACTGCCATGCAAACTTCTACTGACGCCATTCACAGGTTGATGCTGCCTTTTAATATCATCCATTGGGTGTCACTTTCCTCAGAGAGGCTTGGAACAGGAAATGGTACTATTGATATTATTCAGAAGTTCAGTTTCACTTGCGTTCAATGTTATATTTGGTGGGGGTAGGCAGACTTGTCTGGATTTTGATGCTGAGTAGCTTGAATATGATTTGTAGGAAAACAAGCCAAAATACCTTGAACAGCAGGTGCAAAAGACGAACAGCATATTTAAAGACTTGAGCATCATTTTTATGCTTTGCTACTGTAGTAAAAAATGATGCATTTCAATGTTTATGATTTGTTGATGATATTAATCTGATATGAGATTTATTAATCTATGGAAATTTCATAAAAGAAATCTACTCCATAGCCATTGGCTCACTCAATTATATAACAGCACAACCACCTTATGTCAATTGATACCATTAATTTCAGTTTTTATAATTTGAAAGTATGTTGTCTCCTTAATTGTTTCTATACAATTATACTACTCTGCAGTATAGCAATGAACTAATTTTCCTGTCAGGTATAAATAATTCTGTCTCTTGAGTTTCATGATAAAATGCACATAAATGGGGAATAAACTTAAGTTGTTTAAAGACCTGACATCAGTGCTTTCAAAAACAAGATGCATTTAATGTTGAAGTAATCCTAGGCCGTTATTTTTGCCTAGTTACAGTCTTCCTGTTAGCTTCTAACTCTCAGGGAAGTGTGAGCATGTGCTTCATGCCTTTCATGAGGCTGTATTTTTCAAAGGATGGAATGGTAGTGTTCCGTATATGCTCCATAGCAATCTTTGCCTCATCAGTATTCCTGAACATGGTTGAAGTTCATTTTTTTCTCTACTAATGCTGCCTTACTATTTACAATTTGTTCTCAAAACTTCAATTTAAATTTTATCACTTTCTAGGGAATATTTCTAATAAACGAAAAGTCATCCAAGAGGATCATGGGTATTTAGAATATTCCATAATGCCTCTACAGGTTGTGTCTGTATTTAGCGTGTTACAATAGGATATTAAGAAAGAGAAAGCATAAAAGGGGTAGCCAATGAATTATGAAATGGCTAAATATATCTGAAGCCACATTTTTAATTTTCATTCCTTGTAAGTATTGGAAATATCTCTTGAACAAATATTGCCTCACTTATCGCTCATTGAAGTGTGATTTGTGTGCCATTACTCAAAACTGATTACGTAGTAGAATGCTGGTTATCCATTGGTCCCAGGAAGAGTCATTTCCCCTCCTGCTATCTGCTCGTCTTCCTTCCTCTTAAAACTCAATATTTTTAACCCATTGGGCAAGTTTTTCCTGCAAAATACTCAAGATTTTTACATGACTTATAAACATGAATTTGGCTCTCTCACCAGTCTTATTTTAATTTCCCTTTCAAAGACTTTTTTTAAGTGGAGCTAGTGTCAATTTGGCTGTAGAAATTATTTTGAAAAAAATGACTAAATGTATATTGAGTATCAGTATTTAGTATGTGATAACATAGACAGCCATCTACCTTCATCTTTAAGAGTAGGTCATTGAAGCAGGATGGTACGTGAAGATTATTTTAATTTAAAAATTATGTTCATCTTGTTCATTCTAACTGATTAGCTTAATTATTAGAAATACTCTCAATTATGAATGAGATAACCTTACAGGAGACCTTAAGTATGCATATAAATGGATGCATCATACTGACATTAGTGTGTGTGGGTTTTTGTGTAATCATCAGCAAAAACAATGTTGTGGAATGGCCTTTGCCATCCAAAACTGTCAAAGCTTAAAGCTCTATCATTAAGTACAAGAGGACAGGGCTGCCATCTTCACAGCACTGTTATTGGTGACTTAATACACATTTAAACCTGCTAGAAGAGACTTATTGTCACTGTTGTTTGCTCTGCATCTGGTATTCTGAATGTAGATGGATAGAATGTAGAGAAAAACTACATGGTATGGATATTAGGCCAGCAAGTTTGGACATGGAAAGAGAATGTGACAGAGATAGCTTAGGTCCAAGCTCACTTGATGTTGAAATAGAAAGAGCATTAAGAAAATTAAAATCAATAAGTCCATGGGGGTGTATGACATTCCTGCAGAACTACTTTGGATTTAGAAAAATGTGGGAGGAAGAGTGTTTATGGACTAATTCATAGCATGTATGAGGGAGGTATTTGATCGGAAAATACTGTCAGATGTGTTATTTCCATTCTAAAAAGAAAAGGCAGCCATATGTTAGGATTAGAGAACAATGTTTTATTTCGCATACAGCTAAAGTGGTACTCGGGATAATCAATAAGAGTTGAGGGCAAATGATTACTTAGGGTATGATCAGTTGGGGTTCAGGAAGGGTAGGGGCACACATGATGCCATATTACTATAGAAGTCACTAATGGAGAAGAACGCATAATACAATCAGGATGTATTTATTTGTTTAATAGGTTTTGAGAAACCATTTGATGAAGTGGTTTGGGTAGAAACAATGAATGTATTACAGAAGATTGGAGGTGTAGGCAAATAATGCACAACATGTACATGTGTTAGACAACTCATGTACAAGTGGCGGATAGAGTCGAGAGTTGGCAGAAGTAGGAAGAGGGGTAAGACTGTGGTGTCCGTTATCACTGGTGCTTTTCAATGTATATGTGGAGGAAATGGTGGTGGGAATGAAAGACAATGGGGAAGTCATAAAATCAGTTAGGTTTGTGAATGATCAAGTGTTAACTTGCTTTCAGCCAAGGGTTTGCTAACATTGCTGTGCATATTCCAAAGAAACTGCGGGAGATGCCACAACAGTAACTTTTAACGGAGTCATCCGCTAATGTGCATTTCAATGCAACAATTTCAGAGTGTAAAAATCATTCGCCTTGACTGGGATATTAGAAAGGTAGATATGAGATGAGAATCAATGTAAACAAAACATGTTGTGCAGGTTTCGAGAAAGATAGATTAAATGTTGAAAAAGGAGCTCGTGTACTACTGAGGTAAAACAATTTACTTATCTTGGAAGTGTTCTGGACTAAGATGGTCAAAGTAGTAGGGCGTAAGACCTAAAAATTCAATTGGCAAAGAGGCTTTCACAAGGAAGAGGGAATGTATGATGGGGGCATAGAGTAAGAAGTTTTAGAAAAGGCTCATTAAAACTTTGATATTGAATGTAGTTATGTATGCACAGAAATATGGACATAGAAGCAGGATGATAGTTGTAGATTGGAGGCTTTTGAAAACTGGGTGTATAGAAGGCTGAAAAAGGTGTAATGGGCAGAAAGGAAAGCAAAGAAGGAAGTGTTAGACGTGGTGAGGGAGGATTGTTGGAAGAAATCCAAAGGAGGTAGGAAAAATGGAAACAAAATTTCAATTTGCGACGGATGTTAAAGACTGTGATGGGGGAGAAAGTTAGATATGTGAAAAAGGGGCACAGTAGGTATTTAAGAGGTAGGCATTTTGGAGGATATGGAAGGGAGAAAGTAGAATTAAAGAAGGGTTTAGTTTAGCGTCAAATGTTAGGGTTGGCAAGAAAGAATATTATTTTACTGTTATATAGTCCATCTAAAACCTATCTTAAATGGTAGAATACCAATAATAGTAATAATTATCATATCATGTGAAGTTCTTGTGGTTTCCCTACCTTAATGCCTCCCTGTAATATACACAGAGAACCTTATGAAGCAACTCAATTGGGAATTGTTTAATCACCAACCACTTATCTCATATTTGACATCAAGTAATTACCACTTTCATGCAACTAAAAGTAGCTTGCATCACCAAATTTTGAAGATAAAAACATGTTAATATGTACTTTTCAAGCATTTTCGAAGTCACAGTTGACAGAATTTTATGAAGGCAGGATATAAGAGCTTTTAAAGTGCGGGGAAAAGCGACTCAATTTGAATGATGATTGATTGAAAGTACAAATATATAAATCTTTGTTGCACCTAATGATTGTTACAAATTTGTTATAATTATTTTTTCAGTTAGTGAAAGGTAGTTATTTTCCGGACATATCTTGTGTGTTCATAATCCATAGCTGTAGACAGGCATATGCAATAGAATGAGCATTGCTAGGAGAAGACTACCTGAGTGATTAAAGGAAGTGGATGACATGACAATGTCCTGCACTGCAGTTAACAATTCTTTAATTCTAATTAGTTTCTGCCTCTTAATTCCGATTTTTATGCACATTTTTTCTTCCCTGTACCTCGCTTCCCTAACTTTCTACCCATTAAACAGCCTTTACACATTCCATTTCTACCCAATATGCATTTCATCCCCTCCATGCCTAACAGTTTGTGTATCATTTGTTCTTCTTTCTTTCCATTCCACTTATTTCAATTTTTTCCACACCATATCTCAAGAGTTTGAAATCTGTACTCCTGCCTTGGTGACAAGAGTTTCAGAGCCACAAAAGACTCCATGAGAAAGTTTTCACACTTCTAGTCTTGTCCCAAGGCTCTTGTAAGCAGCTCCCTTCCCTTTGTGAAAGCTTCTAAACCAAATTAAATTTTCTTTTACTAATCTCTACACCCTCCATCAAATGGATACCTTTATTTTCACATATTTTATTCCAATTAATTAAGATTATATATTCAATAATTCCACATTATCTACTTAAAATATATTGTGTCATTTAACCAATAAATAAATAAATAAGCATCCATTATAATACTGAAAATATTTATGAATAACTATGTTAATTTTACGATATCAATTGCATTATACATATAATATGTCTTGTGTGCTAATTTACGAAACAAAGATTAAGGCAAAAGGGTGAGAAATTAAAATACATTAGGCATTAAAAAAATACCACCTACCTTATGCCTTTGCTTACTCTTGGGATTGAGATGGTGTGGTGACTATCGTACTGGCTTCCCACCCAGAGGGCCTGGGTTCAAATCCCAGCAGTGTTGAATATTTTCAGTGGTATCTCAATCCCTACTTGAGGTGCTTTGTGTAGGTAACTTTGAGTGAGTTCACCGTCCGTCGGATGGGGCGTTAAGCTGTGGACCCCTTGGTGCCTTTGATAAAGAGTAGGCTAATGCCGACGCAGGGTTTCTCTTTATCTCTTCATTCTTCCCCGTCCGTTCTCTTATGGTGCAAGTGACCTCAGCTGTCAGTCGCCTTCCCTAAATACTACTACTACTAGAGTAATCTGGCTTCAACTGTTAATGTTCCTTTTTCATTTTCCTGTCATTGACGTATTGTGTGTAGGTAAATGTCAAGGGAAGCCCAAGGACCTTTTTGAGGTATTTATAATGAGGTTGAAGGAGAGATTTAAATGGAGGTATAGAAAAAGGATACGGAAGATAGTGGGTTGCATTGTTATTTTAGAATGTAGCTATTGAGAAGGAGGCAGTGAAACAAATGGATGGGCAACTTCTTTTACCATTTTAAGGTTTAGCTCTCACTCATGTGATATAACTGCATTTGATCAAAATGATCAATGTCACCAATAGATTATTTGTAATTTGCAGTGGCCTCTGCTGTGGATGTAGTACCACAACCCCTGGGCCTTCTATCTTTGTGTAGTTTATGGGATAGGACATGGGGAGGATTTTTCTAGTTCATCCCTAAATTGTCTGTGGTCTTTCTTCCATTTTTCCCCTACTGTCATCATGTAATGATGGGAATTCAAAGTCTTCTTTCTACTCTTAGAGAGGCAAAGGCAAAAATTTTCTGCTTGTGATTGGATGGCCGGGGGATGCTAATGGATGAACCATTACTTTCTTTTAACTTTCCTAAGTTTGAGCCATACTGGGAAGGTAAAACCTCCACGCAGAGATTACAATGTAATGCATCATATATGTTTTCATGTATGGATTCTGGCTGATACCCTTAAATTTGCCCAAGTTGTGTGACTTTGAATCCACAGGTGTCGCAGGGAAAGGAAATGTCCCCTACCCAGTTGTGTGAATTTCTCGTACTCTTGGCCATGTAATAGAATGAGAAATCTCTCTCTCTACCCACAGCTATCAACTAACCTTTTGGTTGATTATATTGGTAATACCCCTCTTTATAAACAAGGTATAAGAACTTGGGTAATACAGTACGAATGAGGTGGTTTAGCTAGGATAAGGGAAAGGATTAGAGCCTAAGTGCAATAGATTGGGAATAGTGAGGATAAAAGTATGTGGGAAGCAAGTCTTGCACCCTCTCTTTCCCGAGAAGTGGGAAAGCATTTCCTTAAAATGGGCAAGAGGGCAAAAGAACTATTGGAAGGAGATATGGTTTGGAAGAGAGTTGCTCTTCATTGGAAACCAAGTCAGTAAATGTCTGTGTAAGGGAAGACTTGTAAAAACTGGCATGAAGAATATCTTCTTTCCTATTCAGTTACCAACCACAGATCCAACTAAATTTCTCTCTTTCCAAAATTTCACTGTATTACTATATTTGAGCAATTTTAGATAATCATGTCTAAGTAAAATATATAATAGGCACAACAATTTTTAAATGCATTTCATACTAAGATGATTTTCTGTGGAGTCTGGCTGAATGTTTTTTAATTGAGCCGTAAGTGGAGGAGCTCTCAAAATCCATCAATTCTCCAAATTATTTCCTGCGATTCTTTTACCTAAATGATTTCACATAATTAAACAAACACGAATAAATTGCGATATAATCAGTAAAGAAATCAAAAAATTAATATTAGAAATCTCTCTTTATAGTTTTACTTAACTATGTGGGTTGTTCAATAAATCATAATGGAAAAAATAAAATGAAACATTGTTTTGGGAATATTTTGTTTATATATCAATATGATCTCCTTTTAGCCCAATATAACTTTCCCAGTGTTTCTTCTACATTTTTAAGTAGTCCAGAAACTAGGATTTTCGGTTGTCAAACTATGTATCTGTGTCAGTGATGAGCTCCTCATTTGGAGTGAATCGTTTACCATCAAGCAATTTTTCAAATTTGGAAATAATAACGTCACTGGGAGCAAATCTGGTGAATATGGTGGCTGTTGTAATATTTTGAACTCTAACTCCGTAATTTTGCCATTGAAACTGTGCAGGTATGCACAGTTTCAATGGCAAAATTACGGAGTACCCGTGCTCTGTCTTGATGGAAGAGAATTTTATTCTTAGCCAAATGAGGACTTTTTTCTTGATATCTTCACTCAACCAGTGCAATAATGATGCATATTACTCTCCATTTATGTTTTGTCTCTTTTGCAAGTAATATATGTAGATTTTTCCTTGTGCATCCAAAATCTCTCGACTATCATTTTGTCGGCTGATTCCTCTTGCCTCCTTCGGAGCTGGGTCACTTTTATAAGCCCTTTATTTTGACTGGTCCTTTTGCTCGAGGGTGTACTATTGCATCCTTGTCTCAACCACAGTTATGTATTGACCAAGAAACTTGTAAGGATTTTGGCAGAAAAATGCCAAACCAGCCTCTGACTCGACCACACGATTGCATTATTCTCCACTGAGAGCCAATATTGCCCCCACCTTGCCAAGATTTTTTTCACTCCCAATTTTTCATGCAAAATTGAAAGAACTGTACTTTGTGATATGCCTGTGGCCTCAACTCTTTTGCAAACTTTGATTTGTTGATCACTTAAAATCTTATTGTGGATTTTGTCAATCATTTCAGAGGAAGTTACTTCCATTGACATCCGGAACAATGTTAATCATTTGTGGATGTAGGGCCATGTTGAAACTCATTCACCCAATTGTAAACAGTTGCAAACAGAGGAGCAGATTTGCCATGGGCTACATTGAACTCTGCTTTGACCTCTTTTGGAGTTAAACTTTCTAAATAGAAGTATTTAATCACGGCAGGAAACTCATTTTTTCCTATTTTTCTAAATATGAAAAGTTTGTTGCTTCAACTGATTATGAAAATGAAACAACGCAATGTATTTAGCTGAAACTTTTACAGCAGTCTAGTGCAAGATGAGGTTTACTAAAAGCAAACCTTTTCTGATACTTTGGGTAGTTTCTCTTGGATTTTCTAAGGAATTATTGAATGACTCACGTATTGTTATATGATGAATCTATGAAGAATGAGAAATATGTTCAACACTATTTTATTTCAGAAGAATGATTTAATTAAGTTAGTCATTAAACAAAAAATATCAGTATGTATATGCCACATTATACTCCTTTTGTGTATAACTTGGCTTCCCTCTCCATTGGTTTGGCTCCACTGCTTAAATAGCCACCCCACTGGAATGAGATTCCTTTAATGTTGCCAAACCGAGGATCACATGTTGCACGGATTACCTTTAGTCTCTCCCCTATTTTATTCCCATACTCTCCCCTATTTTACTCCGGTATTTTCCCATCGATAGCGCGCACCCAGAACTTTGTAGTTATCATGAATTTGTATAGATACCGTGCGCCCAGGGCCTCATAGTTATCTTGAACGTGTATAGATGCCACGCATCTGTATTTACATGTATAAATGCATGTAAAAATTATATATAGTGCATGTAAAAATATGTCTATATCGGATGTGTGCATGTAAAAATACGTGTATGTTTGGATTTATTCAATTTTCATTACATAGGGCACATCGTCATTTTTTAACCATCTGAACATTTTTGTTTTGAAAACACATTATCATATTAAAGTTATCGATGGGAAAATATGGTAATATCATTTTAGAGTGTACTTCTCCATGATTTGATCCTTAAAAACAATTACATTATTCCTTGTACAAAAGGAGAAAACTGTAGTGTGTAAGTTAGTACATTCAGTTTTCCAGTCTTTGACAATGTTGTTGAAAAGAGGTTATACTTACATGCTACCTTGCAAGCCACTGCTTGATTATGTGGCAGGGGGTGCTTCCACATAGTCATTCAACATCAAAATTAAATGTTCCTAAAAATTTAGTTGATAATGAAAAAGGTAGATACTTCCAATGGTGGAAATAATTTTCACAACAGTTACTTGAAAATTGGGAACTCTGTGTAAGTATTCCTCATTTCATGTAAGATGAATGCTAGTAAGGGGAATAGTAATTAATATCTTTTACATTTTATGAACATTTACTAATGCAAATATTTATTTATTTAGGAGTGATAATTTGTGATTGTTAGCTCTTTTACATGAAAGAAAAATACACTGAAACATTACAAACACTCTCTTGAGTGTTTATAATGTTTCAGTGTATTTTTCTAAGTTTTATTTGGGCTCAACTGCTATATTTCATTTAAATTTGCCCTTCCATCTATTGTTACGTTCTATGTTCTCTATATCTTTATGGCTATGTTCTTTGTCGCATGCCAGACTGACAGAAAAATATAATTTATTAATAAATATATGGTCATTATGGACTGGTTAAGATAATGTGTATTAAATGCACTTGTGTGTTATTTGTTTATTGTTTAGTAGTTTTATAACACTAGTTTAACATCATGACTTGTGGGTATTATCCTACTGTATATTAAGTTACATTCATGTAGTGTCTTCTCTAATGGTTCTAAAGTCTATTCTTCTTTCAAGAGTAATAAAAAATCTTTGAAAAAAGTAAGCAAATCAGAGAAAGCACCAAAATACTTTTAAAGTTAAAGCTGGAGTGATCAATTAGAAAATTATAGAAATCGATGGAGAACTCAATACCAAAATGTTTGTAGCCACTTTGTGTATGCAAGAAATAGACATACCATTCGAATTCTAGCAGAGAAGATAAAGGAATAAATTATTTTTATTATATTTTAGTATTTACCAGTTGAGGGAAGCATATTTTTAAACCATGAATTTAAGTATTGATTTCTGTAGGATAGTATCAAAATGTGTTATAGTAAATAAAAATATTCCACTTGTTATGTAAAGCATTTGCAGAGGGCTTAGTGTTCTTGGATCCATCACACAATTCCTGGGTGCCCCATTCTGTAGTCTTTATTTTATCTGCCCTCCCCAATCTACTGATCACTCCTTCACTGATTTTCCCCATCAGAAACTGCTAAGAAATTCTGCAATTTTTCCCCTTCTTGACATCCCCTCTTTGTTCATCCCCCAAAGAAAAACCAATCCTTGGTTTGGAAAAATGACACTTTAAACCTGTCGGTTCTATAGCTGACCTCTCTTTTATTGTCTTTGTGACTCTCTTATGCCATACTATGAGGTTATTCATGCAAATCAATGAGGCCTGGAGTTCACTTGGATCGGGATACAATCATGATAGTTATAATTCGTTATTTCCTCCTAGCCCACTTACTTCCGTCTCAGATGTATGTACACTGCATATAATATTATGGAGGAAGTGAATACTTACTGGAATATAATGAGTAAAAGCATAAAAACTATTCAATTGAAATTAAAGCTATTCATTGGAAAACTTCCAGCATGTTCCTTAACATTGTGCAAAATTTAAGTGAATTATTGGCTAAACATCTCAGACTTTGTTTCCAATTACTCTTTAATGTTCCCGGCTTTTTTGTGAAGATGAAAATTATGCTGCTACATTTTCTCAACATTTGATGGCGAATACAGACAAACTCTTCATGATAGAATTAATATTCCCTCATATACTACTATGGCTACCTTGGTCTATCACTTCCTCTTAAGCCATTCAATCTTCTCTTGTTTCTCTACTTGGTGATTTGTCTCTTATCCATTCTCCCAACATAACAAAATCAGTGAAGGATACATCTTTCATACGGTTCACCTTTCCCCGTGATTCACTTACTCCTAGCTCTCTCTTTCCTCAATTTTTATCTCACATGATCTACAAGTACCCCTTACTCATCACATGATATCTATCCTTATTTTAAACTGCAACATAACTACCTAGGCCGGCATTAGGTTTTCATATAGTAGGTACTTAGTGTACCATAAATAACCTTTATCCCAGCATTTATATATCCCTAAATCTCTTCCTCTGTCATTCCATCGCTCACAAACACACTTCCAAGACATGAAAAATCTTCCACTTGTTCTGTTATTTTCCCATTTACACTGACTATGTATCAGGCTCCCCATTCAGCTTATGAACACTTTACTTTCATTTTGAATGCATTTACAGATTTCTTTCTTTTCCAATTTACAAATTCAAGGACTTAGTCAATGCTCTTCTCACTATTACCAAATAAAAAACCCTGACAGCCCTCTGAAAGTTTGCATTTTTCCACTTACTCATTGTATGAATATGTTGTCCTGGTTACTGACACCTATGGTAATATCACAAAACTGTGTATTTGTACTTATGTAAAACTTTGACTAATATTCCTATTAATTTTGTTGCAGGGAAGTGCTTATACCTTTCAGGGTTGACTCCGGAACCCATGTCAGCAGATGATGACTACAAATTGTTGCAATATGGAGTTGGTTTTACTAATATGGTCGCAAGAGCCACTAAAGGAAGTGCTGATTTAACAAGGAAAGAAATCAAAGAAGGTAAGCCATGTTTTCTTATACTTCATGTGCTGCCTCTAAGAGTACTTGGGCAATAATAAAACTTTTATGTCTTTAATTTAATGCCTTTTTGTCATTGTCCCAAAAGATGACATAAGTTTAAGATTTCAGAAAAATTATTTTATATTTCAGGAAGCCAAATTTTGTTGGACAAACTTCAAAAATTTAAACCAAAAATTGCGGTTTTTAATGGAAAACTGATATATGAAGTTTTCTCTGGCAAAAAAGACTTCACATTTGGAAGGCAGCCAGATTTTGTTGATGGAACAAATACGGTTCGTATATTTGCTTTCATAACTGTATTAATATTTTAGTGGTTAAATTAATATTTAAAATACCCCAGTTTTCATAGCTTGATACCTACTATTTCTTAGTGCATAATTTGACCCAGTGGGAAAGTTCTCCATGATATTTTGCCAGAAAATAGAAGTTAGTCATTTATATTTATGCATTTACTAAGCACTTTTTACACCTATAAATATGGGCAAGAAATGTCAGACACAAATCCATCCCCCTTTTTGTAAGCACATCTCCTTTGAGATATATTCCACCTGTTCATGTAAACCACCCATCTTCTGGGCAATACCAGAAGAATCAATCGAAAATTATTGAAATATAACACCCAGTGGAAACACTTTTCATTATCGCGGCTCTTTGATTGTACTCCGCACTTGCATCTAACATCTCAGCCATTTTGAAGTTATGACTGTTTACTAGATGCCTATAGCTTTCAAGAATGCCAATCGTGACCTCCAGTGGAACTATGATATGGGGGGAAGTTCAAATTGAAATTTGTCTGGATTTAAGCGCCGCACCCTGTATAAATTACCTCTCAGGCAAAGTTGATTTTTTGAGATTTTTCCTGTCTTGCTGAACATGTAGACTGGTTTTCTTTAACGCAGGAATAAAATGTTTTTTGTTCTAATTCTAAAATACCAATGAAAATATTGAATGGAAAAATAAGTGTCTCCCTGGCCTATGAGCAATACTGTTTGGAATGCAAGTCGTCACCTCTCAGTGACATTGCCCATGTGCTGGTGGAAAATGTCAACGGCGATATTACGGTCTATCTAGTGATTCACCAGGAGCACTTTGTTAAATCACATTGCTTGAGACCTGTTAGTATATAACAGTTATGGTATTTCTTTCTCACAAGGATGTTTGCAAATTACTGACAATAATGTTTTCAAATAGAGAAAAAAATATGTCATTGCATATCATACCATATTTCTTTAATGACCACAATTGTGTTTTCGTCTCTTTTTATACAAAATTGAAGTCCCTTAGCTATAAAAATCATAAAACTTAATTAAATTTAAATGGTGACTCATGGAAGTTAAAGGTACACTGTCACTTGAGACGCTTGTGACTTACCCTCCAGCCGATTAATGCATACCAATGATAAGTCCTTCACTCAATATCTTGCAATTAAAATTATATTATTATTTTTCTGAATAACCCCATTCTTGTACTTGCTACAATATTATGCATACCTACCGGGGCTTGAATCCATTCAGATCGAAATGTAAAATATTTGAAAAATGGACGAAATAAAATCCATGGATGTTAATAAAAGTCATTGATTTATTTTATTAATTTAGTTTTTTTAGGGATATATTATATTTTTTAGAGTAGAGCAGATGACATGAAAAGTAACGAGCGTTAGAACATATTTCTTGTCACAAATGAACTTTCAAAATGAAAAGAGTAAGGAAAAAATTAGAGCAGTTATTGTGAACCCGAATAAGAATTACAGTATGGCTTTGCTATCTTCACAACCTCAATTGCCATTTACAAATTTCATTAATTGTGACCAAAATTTCAAATTCATAGTCACCCTAAGCTTTTACATGCTGTCCTGCCATTCCTGTAGTTAAAAAATGATATTATAAGATTTATGAGTCTTGAAGATTTTCTGGTGAATGGGTACATCAATGATGGCAAAGGATCCACATTAAAATCTTCTCTAGTCAACAGATTAGGTTGTACAATATGTGCCAACATCCATCCAAAAGTGGATTTTCATAATGTGCAGTATAAGAGCAATTACCAGAGCTATATTAGCAGTGCCATCACTACCAATTACACAGAAAACCTTCATGATGCTCACAGACCCGAAAAGGTCTCCCTTCTAAGGGGGTAAGTGGTAGCTCAATATGTGAACAGATTGCATGAATCCCTCAACAGGAGAATAAAAAAGCTTACTAAATAACAAGGGAAAATAAAAATAAAAGGTACTCCCCCAGTTATGCAGGCAATATGCCCACCACCAAATACCAGTAAGATCAAGCCACCACATGAGGACAGTGGAAGCAAGTGCATGACATGACTCATGATAAAATATGTTGCCTATCGAAGGGCGTTTACTGTCATTCTGTGGCCAGTGCCACTCAAAACCATGTTCACCAACAGGAATGAGTGTAGCATTGCTTTCAGCGTAGGAACAAAAACCAGTTTTATTTCTTCGTTGTCCAGACTTATTGACTCGCTGTTGATGTAATGCAGTCTAATCAAATAGCATTATCCCTTATCACAGGAGAACAAGATGTTGGCAGCACTTAAATTTTGTGCAGTGGAATAAAGATAGGTTCAAAAATGTGTGTTTGGGCTTTTATATATGCATGCAAAATTCTTTTCATAAACTACATGGCCAGCCAAATTTTACCATTCATTTGTAATTCTGTAGAAACAAATTTAATAATGTGAATTCTCTGTAATAACTGAGCTGTCACTCTTATGTTAATTTGGACTGGTGTCAGAAACACCTCAAGAATCATCACTAGAAGTTATTCATATCTTTTAAGAGACAGATCCTGTATTTGTTCACCAGATTTCCTATCTATATGTGGAAAATGGTGCATAATGTCCACTGACAGAGCTTTAACAAGTACTTAATATTTCTTGTTATGTTAGAATTGTTAGTTATGGTAGGTCAAGAGATAAAGCATTAATACAGCCATGCATCAAGTTTTAGTGGCAACATAGCACAGTGGTTTTACTGGCTAACTGTGAAGGAAAAAATCATCTTTCTTTGTCTAACAGTAACATTTTTCTGCCTACTTTCTACAGCCTCTTCATTTTGGATGCTTTTAACTTCAATTTCCCTTTCTTTGTTACCTTTCAGAAGCTCCCCCATGTATTCTTTTAGATATTTTGGGTACTCCCTTAGAAAAAAATACTATTTAAAAATACTAAGTAAAAACATTAGGAAAAACATAAAAGTCCTTAGTAGTTATTTCAGGCATCTAATGGTGATTATTAAAAATGTTAGTAGTTGCTACTCAAAAAGTTATTAGTTTACGATTAAAAAGTCATAGTAGTTGACTACTAGGCATCATGGATTAAAAAAGTCATCATGCTAACTCAGGAATAAAATAATTTTTTCATCAAAAAACTGCGTTGTATTTCAACAGCTTAGCTTTATTGGCAAACGTGATTGAGTTTTTGTGATTTAACAATCACTTTCTTTAAGTTTCTCATCTATGTTAATACTAAATCAACTTCAAGCTCTTATGATTATGAGTTTTACTTTGACGTAAATAAATTGGCAATTATGACCAAAAATCCTATTATATTCATAGCCACAGTAAAACAGCCTGCAGATTAATCATGGCCTATTTCATGCATAAAGATAATCGAAGAAAAATACATAATCAGACTGAATGGTTTCCTGAAAAATATATGCTTCTAATTTTCACTAGGTGCAAAATATTAGATGTAAATTTGTTTCTTATGACTATTTAAAATGGAGAAAAATATTTCTTTCAGGAGAAAAATTTTTCTCTGTCTTAACCTAAAGGTTTTTTTCTTCCTGTGGTATCATATTCAGCGGTTATTTTATGAACTATACCATAAAACTTTCCCTGTGAACATGAATAAGATATGCGGCTGTGATAATTTCTTTCTTTCTTTTAAGATCCCCACTAAATGCATGTGTTTCTTTCAACTGAATGTGTGGATTCTGCTTTACCTAAGTTGTAACCGTTTTGCAGATAGAAGCATATTACTCATATTGAGTTGAGCCATTCATTATGGGTTTTCAGAAAAAGCCATAGAAGATCTTAAAGTATTAAACTGCCATATATAGTGCACCATTAAAAGTACCTTCTACTAAAGAAGTACAGAAATCTGCTGCCCAAAGTCCATTGCCTCTGCCAGGGATGTCAGTATACATTTATCATTGAAAATTCTTGCACCAAGTCAAAATGTCCACATTTCTCAATGGAGAATGAAATTGTGTCCCTAGAAAAGTCATCATGATATTTTTCATTTTGCCACTGGCTGGCCAAATCAGGAACATTTTGGCAAGTAATCTTGGGACTAAGAGAGAGGCAGATAAATTAGTGATGTAATCAATGGAAATGTGTATAAGAGACTGAGACATACAGGGGTAATTAATAACCACTGCATTATTTAGTAATGGAATGCAGAATGTGTTTGGGTGCCCTCCTCTTCAAAAAGTGTTAGTTTAGCCAATAGATGCTCAAAAAAATGCCAGAACCAGAGCTTTAGTTTTCATCTTTCCAACCAGATATGAATATCTTTATAAAGTCTTTTGTGGATGAATTGTCATCATTGCACGAACATAGTGTCCAGTGCAACATTGATGGCATTGATCAGTATGTTTTCAAGGAGGTACATACATTACTCTCAGCAGTAAGTTTTGTAGCTAGACCTATAATTCAAGATATAAAGCAATACAATGGTGAGTAGGGATGCTCATTTGGTTTAAACAAAGGGCTAGTCAAAGGGGGAAGGGGTAAGGCTAGATGAAAAAAGGCTGGGTGAAATTGGGTGAGCAAGTGCAGTCCTGCAACATGTGAGGGATTACTCAGTATTTCACAGAGCTGTAAAAATGAAGAGAGACGTTGAAGGTGCACCCATAATAATGTTTCACCAGCAAATTTTCATTATCATCAAATGTTTTGTTCCCGATTACATGCATTTTTTACTTTTGGGTGTAGTAAGGACATTTTTTTCAGCATGGTTTGATCCAGCAAAGTTAGGGAGGTCATGGTATATTGGGAATAAAATTGAAGAAATTTATTTTTGTATGTTGAAATTCAAGCCACTTTATGAAATAACAAGAACACCTCAAACTTTTAAAGTAATTAATTTATGGAATGCCTCAGAGTAGTGTTATTTTCTCCTATTTCTCTATTTTGTGAGAAAGATAACTTACCCTCAAGCTACTGCAAGTATTGTTTCCTTTCAGTGATTTCCTCGCATCATATTCTCAGTACAGATATTTCTGACATATTTGGCGATTGCCTCTAAGTCAGGTCATTTGTTTTTTCAACTCAATCTTTATATGGGATTGATTCAATAAGTTTAATGTTCATCTCGTCTTGCATATTCCTAAAAATGTGGACTGCGGGGGTACACCATAGATATGGTCAGCTTTGGTCAGCATGTTTTGGTTCTGGTGTCAGTTCAGTTCTTAGCTTCTTTACACAGTTCTGGGTCTGTTGCTTCTGATAAATTGACAGAAATCAAGAGGGTTATACTGGAAATCAAAAGCTCAATCACCTTCAAGGAATTGTCACTTATTAAAAGTTATACATATGATTTATGAAAAGTTTCCTACTCTCACAGAGTTTTGCATTCATTTTTAAAATTTTTGAGATTCAAATCTGAAAGATAATCAATCAAAATTTTTAATTACATTAGTATTGCACAATAAACTTTTTATTTTTGGGGAAAATGGTAAGATAGCTCTTTTTTACAGCACTTGTTCTATATAAAGTCAAATAGATGAAATTTAGTTTCCAATAGTTTTGAGATTGATAGCAACATATTTCAACATGTTACATGCGAAAAAAAAATTGGTGAAGAACCCTTCATATCAATTTTTTCTTGTCATTAAGCTGAAATAAACTAGTTCACGGAATGTGGATTCCACCTCATTTCAGAAAACGTCTTACTATATGAACAATTGATATATATTTACATCCCACAAAGATAAATATAACTAAGCATGCATGATTGACTGCTGTGAACCATTTTGCTTGGGCCAGCACCTCTGTTTTCAAATTATAATGTAGTTGGAAATATCTTATCTTAATATATTTTACAGCATACGATAAGATGATTTTTTTTCTAAAATCATGTAAATAAAAATCACCCGTGCCTAATGTTTGAAGGCTCTAACTCCATGGGTTAACGTTCAATACTGATTATTATTTTTACCCTAGATGTTCATTATGACTTATTCTGATTTCTATATTTTTAGGCCATTATATTTACTTGTAGATAATCTTTTCAATTATTCAATTGATGAATATTTTAGTTGGGATTGATATTATTAAACTCATTGCTATTATGAGACATGAATGTCATGTTGTTCACTTCTCGATATAAAGAGGTGTGAGTGAGATATCGAACAAACTTGACACTATTTCATCACAACTTATCACAACAAAACAGTGTGTGCTGTTCTTATCATCATTTGTTTAAAAGAATTACCTTAACAAATATGACAACAGGAGACAAGAGGTTAAGCTACACAATTCAATTTAAAAGATTGTTAGACTATGCTAAGGAGCATGGAAGCAGAGCTGTAGCAAGGCATTTTAGTCCACAATCTCTTTAGACTTTTTGAAACATAAAAACTTAAAATTGCCATTACAATTAAATTGTGGGTATGTCGAGCTTTCGTGCAGGTTGTTAAAACTTTTTTCTTTTGGGTACCCTACTGATTTGAGAGTGCATATTATATGCCGTCAAATACAGCAACTTGGGTGGGTGGGTGTAATTACCTTTAATTATGTTGTTACCTAAGAGATTTTGTTAAACATTGTGATAGCTCTGAAATTAGTTTTATTTTCTCATACAAATGCATGTCCTACCATGTGCTTTACAAAGTTTTTAATTTTACTCCGTTAGTTTGTTGATCATATTTTACGAATTCAAAGCAGGATGTCAGTGATGCTATAGTAGGTCAAAAATGTTATAGCTTCTAGACTGCCATTTCTGTGCATCATATTTCTCTCTAGAATAATTTCTAGTTTCTCTATTGAATATCATTATGGTATTGCACCAATGAAGATTTCTGTGTTGAATAATCTCTGAGGCCTCATAGTGTAATGAAGTTTTTTGCATTAATATTTGCATAACTCCTGAAAATATCTATGATTTAAATATGTAGAGCTTTATTGTCATTTGGTAATCCCATTAAACTTTTCTTAGAGAAAGTTTGTGCCTTAACTGTAAAAGATATAGTTCAGTAAAAATGGATTAGTGAATGGGGCAAAGGTAAAAACCATGGCAATATTGCATGGATTCTTATATGCAGAGAGACATGAAAATATGCATCAAATACCTAATGTTTTCTCTGCTGTGATAAAATAAACCCCATTCCTATAAGTAAAAATAATATAACTTTAAAGCATGTATTCAATTATAATGCCTTATTGGAGCGTAAGTGACTTAGCAGACAATTATTACCTGTGCACTACAAATCAGCATGCTAAAATCAAAATATAATTTTGAATGACTCAGTGGCTGACTCAAAAAAAGCCTTTAAAATGGCAATTTTTGGCCTTCGATACATTGAGTAATGTGAATTTGAAATCATCACTTGCATAGCTATTCTGATCTCAATATATACTAGAATTTTTGCATTTTATATTTCCATCAAAAAGTCATACATATTCCTTGTTACCTATTAACTTACTTCAACTAGATGGTTGCCCATTTGTCCGATTGTTTACTCCATCACAATATTTATGTTACCATGTTTCTGTACAGCATCCATTGTAATAGTTTGTTAAATATACTAGCAGCATTAAGTTTTAGTTCATCCAGATAAAATAGAACAGTGACCCGTTTAACAGAAAACTGAATGTGTATCCCTCAACTTGAGAGGAGAGGAACTGCCATGCCTCAGCATGAGTGATAGTGGGAGGAGGAAAATTCAGAACAGGAGGGGGTTGGAGCTATTACCTTAAAAGTGCCAAGACAATGCATACCAGCTCTGTTGAAACCAGACATATGACAGGTGGAAGCATGAAATGGGCTTGTCAGAATGGTGACTGTCTTTCTAAGGCTTTATGCTAGGACTGGTTGGTCCATCAATTGCAATATGGCCACCAGTAGCTTGTGCAAAAGGATGCCAAATACTTTCCATAATTCTTTGAGGATTTTGCCAATAGTAATGAGAGAAATGATATTTTTAGGTAATTCATGTTATTAAGATGAATGGGTGATTCAGGTTCTGTGGAAAGGGATAGTAAGATGATTAGAAATAAATCTGACTTGGTGTTAGCTTACTTTTTAACTTTTGATGTGTATGCCTGATGTCAACTTAAGTCAAAACATGCATTAACATGTTTGCATCTTTGAATGAAATTGATTTTGTCATGAGGACATGAGATAATCAGTTTTAAAGAAGTTGTGCAAGACAGTAATAGCTACACTTGTCTCATAGTGAGTCCTTAGTAAATTAATTATGTAGTGGTTTCATACTATGTCGTTTCATTTATTTTCAGTACATGTGGGTGATGCCGTCATCGAGTGCTCGATGTGCACAACTACCCAGAGCAGCTGACAAGGTGCCATTCTATGCTGCTCTTAAAAAGTTCCGGGACTATTTGAATGGCATGATTGCAGATTTGGATGAGAATGAGGTAGTTTTCAATGATGCAAAATTAAAAAATTACACTGAGCCTGAGATCAAGGATGAACCAAAGGAGGACCATAGTTTCTATGGCTATGGCAGACTCCCCAGTAATGGTGAACTGACAGATCTGAGTAATGCGATAGTGAAGAAGGAGGATCAGCCGCCACCTAAAAAGAAGCGAGGAAGGCCAAAGAAGATCAAGGTCGAAGGAGTCGAAGAGAAAAAAGAGCCTTGCCCTGAGACAGCCTTGAAACCTCACAAGATGGGTGATGCCCCAAAGAAGAAGCGAGGCAGGCCTAAAAAGGTGAAGACCGAAGAGAGTGGTGCAATGCCAAATGGCATTCCTGAACACACCAACTCCTCAATGACCCTCTCAAACTGTTTCTCACCTCCAATACAATCACCAACAAACTTTTGCCAGCAGAATTTCTCTCCCACATACACCAATCAGTCTCAATCGTATAGCTCCCAAAATCCATCTCGGTCCCCTTCATCTGGCTCCCACAACTACCACCAGTCCCCAGTGCAGTCCACTCGCTACAGCCAATCTCCACAGCCCCCATCACAGCCGTTCACACATTCAGATCTCTCCTCGGAGATAAGTGCAGCAATATCCTCAGAGCATAATTTGGGCTCACCACCTCCAACTTCTCCCAGTCTTGGCCCTCCTGACTTTGAGCCTCCCACCAGCATGCCCGAGGACACAAGCGATGGTGCCCAAAATTCCTCAGGAATTGTGAAAGAAGAGAATTCGGGTGACAATGTAAGGGGTCAGAATGAGTGTCGATTTTCCAGCCCCACTCCGCCAGATGAAAACTCTGGCTTGAACTACCAAAATTATGGTAATTTTTCTACTGAATCAGAAACCAATTCAGCTTTAGGATATCCATCAGGGTCAGCCTCAGATTACAATCCTAAAAGAAATATAAATCAAGATGTCTCATCGAAGAGCTTATCTGGGCTGGAATCTTTGGTTGACCAAATACCCAGTATTGCTGATGGTGAAACACCATCCCATGCTTCTGCTGTGAATGGTGGAAGTGTTGAGCCATATGACCACAGCCATGCCTCAAGCGCCCAGTACAACGACGAGTCCTCTTACCTGGCAGGCTATCCCAGTGGACCTCATTATAGTGGTGCAGGTGGTGGAAATGCTGGAAGCTATAGCCCTCATTACACTAGTGCAAGTGCAAATTACTCTGTCAGCACTTCCAATAGTTACAGCTTGCATCACACCAGTGCTGGCATGAACTTCTCTGTCACCTCCTTAGCAAATAGTAGTGCATCTGTAGCCCATGACGTCCCCAACCAAGTTCCCAGTTCGTTTTCCGTCACAAGCCTTGCATCCAACTACAACCCCATCAACTCATCCATGAACTCCTACTCAAATTTGATGGGGACCTCGCATCCCATGGGAAGTCATATGATGCCTGGTGCAAATAGTGTTGGTGGGGGTGGGATGTTTGGGGGTGGTGGGAGCCCCATGGGGGGCAGTATAGTGGGAGGTGGGGGTGGGATGGGGGGTTCGTCGATGGTGGAACGGGCGTGTGGAGGTATGGGGGTACCAGGTGGCAGTGTTGGTTTGCCCCCTTCAATGGGTAGTGTCCCAGGGTCATCAGCTTTGCCATACCCCTATGGTCAGTATTCTCCTGGTGCACCACCCTCTTATGGAGGGGGACCAGCTGGAGGCTTTCCATATGCACCTGCTACACACGGACTTCACATGCCCAGTCCCAATTACCCCTATCCATCTCCATATTCCAATGGTCCCCCCTACCCTCAGCCTGGCTATCTTCAAAACCATGTTCTTGATCGAATAAAGCAAGATAGAATGGATATAGGATTTGGTGGGTTCTGATGAGAGTTTCTGGGTTATATTTAAGAAATTTTGCAGAACAGTAATGTAAACAATAAATTTTATTGGATACTATTATTGCCAACTCATCAGTGCATTGTCAATGTCAGGTATTGGGAGTGAGAGAGGTTTGATTGTTTGCTGAAGTCGAAAGTTGTGATTATAATATTTGTGTTTTTGTTGTATTCTGAACTTTTTACTAAGCTTTGTAATATGTCTTTAAAATTTAATTGTTGGGAGGAAAGATGGCTTTTGTTTAATAAGCTCTTGTTAGAGATGTTTCTGTCAAACTTGTAAAAATCAAATTTGTGCTGATGCAGTTGATATAAGATATTGGTACTTATTGCTGAAAGAAACTTGTTGAACAAAAATTGCACAGGGTAAATGAGGGTGATAACTTGGTTAATATTTAGTGTTGAAATTTTTCTCAAATCTTGGATGGAGGTCTTATATGTATTTGGTGCTGACAGTTATAGTACAGCACAGCAAATGATGCATGAGCAATGCATTCCCCCAACATATTGAGACTGGATCTCAGTGTCAAAATCTCTCCATGAATGAAATCTCTTCCATGAGTCATGAAGAAAGGATAATTTATTTGTAAACAAGTTGTTTTGCATATTTCTATATGTTATCCACAGTTCACTTTTATGGAATTGTTTTATATTTACAGTTTTTCATAAAAATTGTACACTGTACATTACAATGCACAATGTACTATTCTAACTCAATTTTTACCTTTTAAAATGTTAAAAATTTTCATACATTAGAAAGCCAATCATATGAGTGCATGTGGAGCATAGTTAGTCAACCTGAAAATAACTGTCACAGTATTACATGATTAGGCGTCAAGGTTGTGTTTTTATCTGTTTTCAATGTGAATACTTTTATGTTAAGAGCTAGTGCTACCAAATTCTTTAGGCTATCATCGTTTATTGTGGATAGTACAGTGACATGAATGCTTCCCTTTCTGTAGAAATTTCCAGAGTTCTTAAATTCAAGGCTTCTGCACAGAGCTGAGCATAATCTTCCTTTGCAACCTGCAGCAAATTGCAGTGCAAAGTAAGTTTTTAATAATTTTTAAAAATTATTAGGGCTCCTTTGAATTGAGATAATCTCTTTCATATTATAATAGAGCTATGTATTTTTCTCTCTAACTATTGTAAATATATTTCTTCATCTTGTTAGAATTAAACACTGCCGTAGCTTTTAACTTTTTTGTCCATTCATTGCTGTTTTAAATGCAGCAGTAGAGTAGTGGTGTTGGTGAGCAGCTTGTGCAGATTCCTGGAGAACTCTTAGGCGCGATGATTCGAGCCCTTAGAGATTTAAAAAAATGTGAGGCAGCAAATAATATCAATGTATGGTATGCAGGTATTCTGTTTGAAGAATCTCATATTGAGACTATTGCATCACATCATTACTTTAAATAATTGACAGCTTGCCTTATGAACTGGGACGATGATTTACAGTGGGAACCGTCCATTTCACTTTTAGGAAATCAAGTCATTATCAGAGGAAACTCCTTGTGATCCCAGCTCAAGGTCACACTGTCACAAATAAACTTGCAGATTTGCACTAGTTCTCAATGTATCCATGGCTTGTTAAAGTGGTAAGTAGAGGAAGTAGGAATTTGCTATAATATTAAACACATATTCATATCACATAAACAGTTATGTTGTACAGTTTGCCAACATTGAGGTGCACATGAGGAATTTTTCTTACTAGTGTTTGTTTTCCTCATGAACCACCGGGTTGCATTTTAAGGGTGAAAATGGACCGATATGTTAACAACTGCAGGTGTTAGCCAATCTGCAGGTGTAGCAAGAAATATAGATGTTTTATACATTGAAAATTATGAAGGCAGACTAGCCAATATTGACTAACTCACTCTTCTCCTTCCTCTCCGATGTCATATCTATGGCTGTACAATAATGGCCATCAAACTGGTACAAACTTGCCATTTTACTGTTCCTTGTCTTTCATTCCCCATTGTCCAATTTTGTTCCCTAGTAACTTGTATTCCATACTGGTTGTTTAAAAGTTTGATTGTTAGTAGCATATGTGTTGTGATCTTGGAAAGAATATAAATGTGTTCCTATAAAACTGTAAATTAGTGTTTCACTTTGTTTCCTCTTCATCTATGCAATTACTACTTTACAGGAGTGCATGAAAGGATTGACACTTTTATTTAGCCATTTCATGCTTCCATATTCTCATAACAATAATATGACTAGTGTATTTGAAGGATTAGTTGTTATCGCTAATGTTTGAAATGTGAGTTTTTAATTGAGGTTAATGTTACCTTTAAATGTAGACCCAGTTATCCAAATGTGTTGTGACAATGGTTTTTCTTGGTATTTTTATGAAAATCTCACGCTAAAAAATCTCTGGCTTCAAAAGGCATATCCTATGTGTTATGATGAGCTTTTATGTGACATAGCCTTTGCTCAAAGTGGATAACCTAATGCATGAGTTGTTATAATTTATTTTAGAGTGGTTATAAAGTCTTAAAAGTCACCTACTCAATGCAAGTGCTGGTTTATAGGTTTTTATTTTTCAGAAGATATCCCTAGCCTGGCTCATCATTTGAGTCATATGATCCATGTTGTGATTGTTCATTGTATTTTGTCACTTGTTAAAGTGAGATATGTCAAAATCTGCAGCTCTATGCAGATATTTTAATGAAGTTGACTACTATGAATGCCTTTCGTAAATGTACCTTACATATTGTTAACTTTTACTTTGGCTGTCCATTGCTACAAAGTTTTATGTTATTTGCTCATTGATCCCTTTGAAGTAAAACATGATTATGATATCATATCATTATATATTTGTTGAAAATGTCTAGTTTTATTTTACTGTTATTGAAGTTGTTATTTTTAAGAGAAAAATATTAGTTTTTTGTTCTATATCAGAGTATAAGCAGAGTATAGTTCATAAGAAAATGCATTGTTTTACTGAATATTATTTCAACTTTACCAGTCCACTTTGAGCCTTTTATTGAAATAATGTAATGGTTGTTTATTAAGGAAGAAAGCTTGTGTCACATATGGGATTGTATTTATTTTTGGCCAGTACATATGCTTAAAACTCATAAAAATTACCTTGAAAAATTTGGAATTTGTAAATTGGAATATTACAAACATTCACTTAAATGTTTTATTAATCTCTGTAAAGAATCTCAAAGTTTGATAAAACAATAAATTCACTCAAGGATTTTCCCTTGAATTGAATAGGAAACAAAATATTTTTTGGTTCATGTAAGACTACCTTGCATCTAAGATCAGTGTGGCTTTGGGAATCAATATCCCTGGAAACTGAATATTCAGATCTTTGGATTGTTTGATACATAGAAGAACTACATTGAATACTTCAATTGTATAAATACCAGCCAAATTCTGGATCATCATTTGGGGAGCAAGAAATATACCTAATAATGAGGGAGAATAATCATTAGCCATGAAATGCCTATGTCTTATGGAAGGGAAAAAAATTTCTCATTGAATGTGAAGAGGAATTTACAAAACATCAAAGGAAATATTACTGTAATTTATTTTATTTGTGCCATATGTGACTAAATATTTCCAGATTTATTCCATCCGTATATCACCAGCATCTAACTTAAGTAGAAGGTCTTGCTCACTTGGCAACTTAATTGAACCTCTGATGCCACACAAGACTTAAACAATCAGATACCTATTTCTACTCTTTTATAAAATCCATGATATTTCTGGCTGTTGAGTGTCCTACTGTTTTGAGAGTGGAAGAAGGAAGGGATCATTCCCTCTAATTTTAATTGCCTTCATTTCTGCAATGTTGTAACCATATGAATTCATTTATTTATTTGACTGAAAAACATAACATCTCCATGCCATATTTTCCTGTTTTTTGTAGGTCATCGCAGTTACCAATTGCACATACATAATTTCTTACAAAATATATTTGATTTGGTAGATTATAAAAAAATGGTAAATGCATTTGCAACATCCCTGATAGCCATACATGCATCTGAATAAACCAAAGAATTGATTAGATGCTTGTAATTAATGTTCAGCACAAGTATTCTTTATATTTACAATGACTTAGTACAGAGGGTCAGTAGTTAACTGATGTTTCACATATTGCCAACTCTATTGTGATTTTAAACATATATTAACTGGTGAAGTTACATTTAAAATATTTTTTAATTGTACATTTGTGCTTTAAGTACACTAAAAGAGCTGTGGATTTTGTCAAATTACCTTTTTAATTAACTGCATAAAATTTCACATACCTTACATATGCCATTTTGTTTTGGGGTTACTCAATTCAAAAAAATCATTTTAAATTATTTCAGGAAACTAAATCACTTTCACTGGTTTTTTCTACAGTAATGCTCTTCAAATTCCAATACATTCATTCATATATATGATTTTCTGTTCTTGAAATTTCCATTTGTCTTGAAAGTATCTTTGATTAAATATACCCATGGCATGGGGTCTCTTGATATTCCCCTTCCCTTCATACCATTCCTCCTAACTCATCTGTCATGTACGTATGCTTGGCGATTCGAATTTTATCCAGTCTCTCAACGTGATCAAAACAGTTAAGCACTCTTCTTTCATACTTGTCAATTTTCTGTACAACCAATCCACATTCTTCATGACCCAGTCATTTTTCATCTCATTTCTCCTATTTTTACCACAAATGCTCTTTAACTACCCAGTATCCCCTGCATTTATTTGAATCAATAGTCATCTTGGCATAATCATGTTTCACTTTCATACAGTAGTATGAGGAGAAAGAGAATTTTATTCACTGCCATAGACTAACTCATTTTTAATGCACTTCATGCTCTTATACTACTAACTTGCTTTTTGCTCATGTTCACGGACCTCTTCATCTATCCTACCATCTTTCATCCAAGATGTACAACATTAGTTATTTTTTCATTTTTATAAAAGTTTATACTCATCATGTAATTATTCTTCTCAATCTCCTTTTCGAATGCAAGTACATTTGTCATGCATGCATTTACCCTTAATACTAAGTCTGAATACTCAGTACATGGTACTCTGTAAATCTGTAGGGCTCTTGGCTAATGAGACTGTGTTGTCCACATATAGGAGGATAGGTTAATTTTCATCTCCAAATATTACAGCAGCGTCGCACCTGCATTCATCCCATACACATCCAAAAATATTGAACAACTGTTGTGGCATTAAACATCCTTGTTTTATGCCATGGTTTACTTCAAAGTAGTCACTCAAAGACTCATTCACTCTTAAACCTCACATTATTTTAATACATGGCTGTTGGATCATTAAATAACTGCATACGCACTCCATTTTCTCTCAAACATTTCCTCTAATTACCCCCTCATGTACCTCCTTCAAATCAACAAATGCACAATAAACTGTCTTTCATGAATGCATACTAGTTAAAGAGCTACAGATGATTGCTCTCTTCTCTATAGTTTCAGCAAACATGTTTCATAGGCTTTTGCTTGATTTTGTGCCCTGGTGGCTTCCAAGATTGCTGCTTAAGTTCAAAAAAGGCAATAGTTAGTCGCCAGAATGAAGGACAAATGGTGGTATAAACATCCAAAATCATTTTGCTTCTATAGACACTTGTAATTGTACAAGACTTGCTGTAATGCTAAAAGTGGTCCAAATACAGTGAACCAGGATCCACCAGAGCAGATTTCACCTACCATTTCACCCCGTATACTCTAGAGACTAATGGCTCAGTCTTATTCAGGCTGTCACTTACTGATTAACTTACTCCCCTTCCTTTTTTATGTATGGAGGCTCAAATATTGGATCCATCCAGTAACATGGTTCTACATTAGTTTTTAAAATTAAGTGATGCAATATGGACTGGTGAGAAATACATTTTTGTCCAATATTGACTTGACATTTATGTGCCATGCCTCTAGTATTCAAGCCATCAGAATCCTCCCACCAACAATCTCTGACTCAGCAGTTATCGACATAGTATGATCACATTCTTAATTACATTCATCCCTTTCACCCTCCCTTGTTTGGGGCTGTTTTACTCATTTCCAAAATATCTTCTGATTTCTTTCCAAACCATGTGTTACGTTTTTATTTGCTTTTCCTCTTTTGTGGGGTTTTTGCTCAGATTGCTTTTATCTCTGTAGATATTATACTCTTATTCTCCAAGTTTCCTTGCCTTAAGCTGCCTTCATTCCCTTCTATTCCTCTTTTTTTTTGCACTCATGTAATATTTCACTTCTTCCATCACCAGTCATCATCTTACATTATCTCAGCTGTATTGTTACCACTTACACTTGCAGCACATTCAAAAATATGTATTTCAAACTCTACCAAGCATCACTCACACTTCTGTTTTCCTTGCATTCATATTTAGCTTGGAAAGCTTTATTCTCCTCTACCATATCCTCAAATATTCAATCATTCTGTATTCATGGTTAATTGAAATGCAACTTTGATACACTAAATCCAGTTTATTTTGTACTCCAATCTTTTATTTATCCCGCTTTCTCTCCAGATCCACTTCTGAGTAGTCTATTCTACATCAAGAACCTCTTTTTAATCTTAGATCCTCCACTAGTTCTCTCAATCCCTGATCATTAACAACAAAATAAATAACGTTCTTAAACCCCTTTGCCATGTATACAAATAAATAGATTTGACTTAAATATGCATTCAAAACAAAAATATTTTGCAATGCACACATCCAATGGTTTTCACCTTATCATTAACTCAGAGGTGACCAAAAGAGAGTACAACTTTGAGGAGGCATTAACACCATTCATGTCTCCAAATACAGTTAGCGATCTGGTACAAAATGTGCTGCAATATCTTGTAATACTAAGCTTCATATGAGCCAAGAGAACTAGGTGATACAATTGCACATTTCCTTACATCTTAGACCTCTCATTCAGGATCAATAACACCATGAATTCTACATGTATTATTATCAACTGTGAATCATAATGCTTTGCAATTGCCATCAATTTCAACAAACTCATATCCCATGTACTTTGTTCCACATACACGTAAGGAATCCATTCATCTGGCAGTAAAATTAGTCACCAGTTTGTACAGATTTCCATGCTCTCCTCTCCAAGTACCATTAACATCGTCATGTCTATCTCTTGATAGGGCTATCTTATATGACTGACTCCAGCCATCCAAGGGTTTATTCTACTTGTATGAGTGATGAAAGATAGGGGATGATGCGAGGTCATAGTGTTTGCAGTACTCCCGTCTGAAGGCTCACTCTTTTCAGCATATTACCAGCAAAACCAAAGGCTAGTAATACCCCTTGCCTGATTTCACTTTGCTAAATAAGATAGTATCCCTTCTAAAGGGGTTACCTTGAAATAGCAAAAAACATTTGCCATGCCCTGGCACTAAGTGTACAAGCGGTACAAGCGTAGGTGTCCTGGCATATGAATGGCTGAAACAACTGACATATCCTCTTATGAATTAGCTGACAAATGGGGTGTTCTTAGATAATTTCCTAGGTCTCTTTTGGTAGTCGGTCTACTCCTGGTAATGTACTGACAAACCAATATGCTCCCTCCCTATGACTATAGATGTTGGTCAAAATTGTCATTATAGCACAAGATGTATGTACTGATATGGTTCAAATGAGTCTTATTTGTAGAATACATTAAAACTTCAAATGGAATGCATTAATATACATGAGTTAACACTTTGCAGCAAGCAAAATGACAAAAAAGGGAACAATGCTATTGCAGTGAATGCCGCAATGGGAAGGTTATGAATCATGTTTCAGTCATTTATACCATAGGTTATCTGTAGGTGTTTTGTTTGCTAAATTTAAACGAGGCCTATATTATTAAAACCATAAAATCCCTTTAAATCAAAATTCAAAGAGACTAATAGATTGGACTGCCAAGTATCCAGGTTGTATATGTGAAAAAAAGAGATGAATTTAAAAAACATTTCTTACAATTCCAAATTTTTATCATAAAAATTTCAATGTTCTTTCATCTCTTCATTATAATATTATTGAAATTGATCTTCGGTGTTTATAATCAATGTTATTACACTATGCTCAGAAAGTATCCTTTCATGAGAATATATTAATAAAACAATATCAAAACAAATTCCTATACAAGTGAGCACAAATTGATGTGAACTTCCATTCAGAGGCCTAAATCATGAAATCTGTGTTATTAAGGTTTTTGGAGAAAATATTAGAACATCTTTTTTCACTTGCAATTTCCTTGTTGCATCATTATTTTATCTGCTACTGTTGCTTCAGTTGAAGTGGGCCAAGTCTACTATTCTATCTCTTGATCTGAAAGATTCTCCATAATTCCCAATAAAATAATGGAACTCTCCGTAAGCAAACACTACACTGGTAAGTTCCTTTGACCATCCTCCGAAATAATACAAACATACTTGTTCTAATAAACTTCATCACTTCCTGTTTTGATATGGTTGTTGCATGTTGTAGAAAGATATCAATGACTTCCTAAAAGAATAAGCTTTCGAGCATGAAAAATACACAACTTATACTGGAACCAATAAAACTATAGTAATAAACCCAAAAGTTGAGTTGATAAGCTCACCCAGTAGTAAGCCCAACAGCTTGTAAAATTCACACACCAGGGTATTGGGGTCAGTTCCTTTTCCTGTGATGCCTATGGTTTCCCAGGAAGCATCCTTGGGAATCAAACTAAGGCCTTCCATTCAGTAGCCCAGTACTCTGCCCAATGGACTACTTTATCTTTCTGCTTATGTCCCCACTTTATCTGTAAAGGACATAATATTAAACAGCATTATGATACCCCATGTATACAGATGTGTAGTAACAATGCCACCCCTTTCACTAATAGCAAACCCTACATTAAGTGGAAAACTTTCTCATCTGGAAATATATTATAATCCCCTCAGGTTCTACTAAAGGCCATTTTCAATGTAATATATTTTTGGTAGTCATTTAAGTACACAATACAAACATACATGTGACTTATATTAACATATTCTTATAAAATGGGTCGCGATAGTTCAGGGGTAGAGCTTGGACTACTGACTGAAGGGCCTGGGTTCGATTCCCAGGCAAGCCTCTCTGGGCACCTAGAGGTCCACCCAAGCTATGTGATTTTTCCGGTACCAGATCTTCCGGGAAAAACCATAACCAGCACAGGGAAAGCAATTGGCCCCCTACACTGATGTGTGAATTTCACTTGCTCTCGGGCTTAGTACTGGGTGATCTCTACCATCTGCTACCAAACCCACCTTAGAGTTGATAACTATGTTTATGATTACAATTAAATATTTTCTCATAGCGATATGGTCAAAAGAACCTCTGGCAAGGACAAGGAAATTACTGAAATATCTCAGCACACTTAGTCACAAATGGAAATAATTGAAGAATCTTTAGGCATCTTAGCAATGTCACAGGATGGTTATCAGTCTTTTCATCGATTTATTTGATATAGCATTACAGCTCTATGGAACATGGCAGAAAAATATTCTTTAAGGGCATACTACTGCTCAGTTCCTGTGAGGCTACTTTCACCATCAACCATCTAGAGTTGACAAGCTTCAGGAATTTGTGAGGGATAATTCCAAGGTGAGTTTGCAATTTAAAGTAATTGCCACCACAACACAGCCCATAATTTTAAAAATTGAGAAATTTTAGCTACACACTGGTCAATGCCTATTCCAAATTGCTCAAGCTAGCCAGAAAGGCCTTTTGAATAATGTGGGGACTACAGGATCCTAAGTCAAACTATTGCATTGATCATTTTTCACCTGTTTGTAGTTTCATTAACATTTGGGTCATTACATTGGCAAACAATTATACCAATACACTAACAGTGAGACCACCAGTCCTGTCAAGACTAAGGACTGGGCAGTTGACTAATCATGCCTTGACAAAACAAAAAGTTAAATCACACAATACCTCCAATGAAAATTAGTCCATCCCCACATTACTGTCAATATTGGTTTAGCATCAAGTTTATGCCAATATTTATCTATCTCTGAGTGCTTATATAATAACCCACATCATTTGAAAACTCGGATGAAAGCATTTGCACAAATATCTTAGGTATGATGGAAATTTATTTTAACTTTTATGGTTGAGATTGGCTGAATAGGCCTATCAGAATTAGAATATTCCTAGCTACCACTTTCCTCAGGTCCCATATCCTTAAAACCAAAATTTTTCTTTGCTAGTACAAAAAAGGAAGCATTAGAGTCAAAGAGCAAGCAAGCACAGGAAGCAAGAGATAATATTCTCATTCTTAACAAAGTTATTAACCATAAAATGTGGCTCTAAAAATTCTTTTAATATTCAATCGGTTACAAGGCATAAAATATACTATTTCAAGGAATTTATACAAAAAAGATATACTATCGGTCTTCTGCCAGTTAACATAGGTTTTGAAAAGACACATCCTATGCCATTGTGCAACAATCCAATACTTGCCTCTCCCAACTGAAAACACAACCATTCAACATTTACAGTAAGTCATTATTCAATTCTGCATTCTTCTTTCTTCCATTGATTCCATTCCACAAACCTATCCAATTCCTTTATCTTCTTCATTTACTCAAGGTTCTCCCATCTATAACAGTTTTAACATCTCATAACCAAACGAATTGCTTTGTATCCATCTTTCCTGCCCCTTTTGAATTTTTTCCTACTAACATCACTATTCCTAATACTTCCTCATTTGTTTTCCTTTCTGCCAATTTCACCTTTTTCGCCCTTCTCTACACCCACATTTCAAAAACATTTAACCTAAGCCTATCATCTTGCTTCATAACCATATTTCTGTGCTGTACAAAACCACACTCCATGTCTCTGACATTAATTCCATCCTCCATGTGAAAGCTTCTTTGACTATGCAATTCTATCTTCATGCCCTTAATGCTTTGACCATTTCGGTCCCGAACTCTTCCAAAATGGGTTAACTCTGCCACTCTTGTTTCTCAAGAAGTACATAACCTTTGTTTTGTTTACATTAATATGCATCTAATGTCTATTGCACTGACTTTCCTATTTCCACAGCAATGTTTGCAAACCCTTGACTAAGTGCAAATAAATGATTGCTCATTCACAAATTTAACAGATTTTATGATTTCCACATCCACTTTCATTTCTACTGCAAGTTGTTCCCATGCCTCTTTAACCATTTCTTCCACATATACATTGAAAAGCTTGGGTGACGATGGTCACCTCCCTCTTAATCATCATTTGAACATTGACGACCCTGCCCTCCATTCATCACATGCACTGAAGAGATCTGAGATATGTACAGGTCTGAGATAAGTCTCCTATCACCCCTTCTATTGCTATTTTTTGGAATTCAATTTTCAATTCTACTGTATCCACTATATCTGAAACTTTATCAAAATCTACAAATGAGACAATACATTCTTGATTCTATTTTATATTCCTATCTCCTAGTAACCTAATTACTTCGCCTCAGCCCTTTGTGAACCAAGCTGACAATCCATTAAGCAATGATTTACCCTGATGTTTATTTTCTTACTGATGATCCTGAGAACCACTTCAGCCATGTGTGAAATCTAGCATGTTGCTCAATTGTCCTCATGTCTACCACCATGGCCTTATTTCATTTGATTTCCCTGAAAGCCTTTTGTATCTCGCCATCAAGTATGCCTGGACCTATTGCATTTAATTCCCTAAGCCCAAACTTGTGGGCCTTATTTCTTGAGAACATGTTTCTTTTATGTATTAATTCCATCACCCCTGACTCTTTTCCTGTGCAATTAATATTTTTCCTGACTTATATTTGATTGTTTGCATGGATTTTCCCTTCATACTTCCTGACAAAGCAGTTTTAATTCCTGCATAGTGCACCAATATGTTAGTTAATCTTTCAATACCTCACCCTGTGTGATTTCATAGCCATGCTTCTTTCACTGTGTTTATGACCAAAGTTTATTATTTTAACCCCTTATACTTTCTTCTGCCTATAACTGTGCTTACATGTTTTCATTTCTTTTCCATATCTTTCTATATAATATTCTTGTCCATAGTCCATGGTTTCCTTGTCTTTTATCCATATTTTCTTTTGTAGCAATTAATATTCCGTATTTAATATGTTCCCATTTTTTCCTATGGTACCATCTCTCTGTTCTCACTCATGTTATTTTTTCTACTGCCTGCTAATGTTCCTCTCTCATCATTCCGCTTAGTTTTTCACCTTCCATGACAAACCATCTTCCCTGTTTTAAACTCTTCCTGATACACCTCAATTATTTGTAAATTTAAACAAAATAATAATTAACACATTAAACTTGATGAGATGGAGTAGTCAAATTTTATTGAGCAGATCATTCAGAATCGCCAATTTGCATGACTTTCAAAGAGTTATAAAATGCAGCAGAAATTCATTTGAGTTAGGGGAAAATCTAGTGAAAAGAAAGATGGTCTCTTCCACTTCCCCCATCTGTGCAAATGTAAGATTTTACTGAGTATGCCACTAACTTTCATGAGGCCTAAAATTATTCTAGGAACGTAATTATCATATTTCAATGGATGTAATAGATGAAATAATGATTGCAAATTGAAAAGTACATGAATGCTTCTTAGAACTAGTCAAGGTTCAGACAAAAAATCTAAGTGCTTTCCGTGGGTAAATTAATTTCAGATGGATCTGGTTAGATACAAGGAAACATGATTTGTAGATGTATTTCTTCATCTACTGTTTTTTCCTTTATTTTTCAAGATTTTGTGTTGAAGGAATGGCAATTATCCCTGATTTCCCCATGTAGACTTTCTTCTTCTTTCAAAGCCCATATCATTAATCATCAAAGTTATATCATTTTGAATTTCACAATTATATGGGTATGAACATTATGATCATATTGCACCTAGCTGGTACAAAATAGTTTTGTGGGAAAATGTTTTGCCCTTACAGCTGTCACTTTCAATCAAGAAATAAGCTCATACTTACAAGGATAACCGTTTTTCCTTTTATTTCCATGTCTTCCTCTGCAGCCTGTGATGTAGTTCTTGATCTACCAAAACAGTGACCTATAGGGTTTGTAATTTATCCAATGGACTATCAAGCCTTTCCTCTTCAGAGTACAGGCTCCTCAATACATGACATGTTCATGATTTTCAATCCCATCAGAGTGAATAAAATCATGAAAAACCAAAAACCATGAGGGATTTTGTAAATAATGAAAAAAATTAAGAATTGTAACTTATTGGCCAACCTTGTGTGATTAAAATCTAGAGAAACAGTGAATTGTTGATGCCTTTTCATGCATCCTAGTTCAGGTAGTGATTTGTAGGTAACAGGTTCAAATATGGGTGCTTTATTGTGGCACACCAAGCTAAAAAACTAATAACTTTTTTCTCTGTAAGCATCATCTGTTTGAGTTAAAACTTTCTCATAAATTCATATTTTTCCCTCAAATATGACATCAACCCATGATTGCATATGGAATATGTTATGAATCATTAATTGCCATATCCCTTTATATTTCCTTATGCATTGAAGACATTCAATTTTTATTTTTATTGCAATGATATAAAGTAATGTCGCATATTGCTATAATAAAGTATGCCAATTGCATCACAAATTGAAAGCACCTATTTCTTTTTAAAAATATAACTAACGAGTGGTGGGTTGCGGTGGTCCAGGGGTAGAGCGTGGGAATACTGACCAGAGGGTTCGATTCCTGAGTAAGCCTCTCTGGGCACCTACGCACTCTCCACTCCAGCTATATGATTTTTCAGGAACCAGATCTTCCTGGGAAACCATAACTGGCACAGGGAAAGGCACTGGCCCCCTACCCTGATGTGTGAATTTCACATGCCATTGGGCCAAGTATTGGGTGAACTTTACCATCACCAAACCGACCTTCGGGTTGATTACTGTGTTTATGGTTATTTAAATCAATTTTTGAACAAAACAACAAGAAAATAGACTCCTACTGAAAAGCTACCCTGATCCCATCGTGGGGGGCAGCAGTTTAACCATTAGGCACTGGTGGCGCAGACTGAGTGAGTTGGCCTGGCATCAGCTATCAAAGCTGTGGGTGAGAGTGAATTCCATGGTATCGGCCACAGTACTGAAATTTGGAGGACAACAGGAAACCACTACATTATTCTCCCTAGAATATGCAGCCTTGCATTCAAATATAGTTGAATGGAGGGCTGCAGAAACCAATCCTAGGATTGAAATGGTGATGATGATGATGATGAACTCTTCAATGCCTGCTCCAGCATGTGCAAAAGAGCTTTTGCCACAAAGTGTCTTTGAATGCAGACAAAATGGAATATAAAATTTGCATAAAATTTAGTTGCTTTGGCACCCCTTTAGAGATTGATGTGATTGCAAGTTGGTGACACCATGTGCATGGCTTGTCCAGGTAGAGAAAATATTGTTGCATAGGTAGGGATGGACCCATTTTTGATGTTGCTTGCAATCCATCAAGGTTTCTGCAAATGATGTAATTATTCAATCCTCAAGTGACTTTGTATAGATTCATGTTTATGAATGATGAAAAATGTAGGGATGCTAGTTTAACATTTAAAAAAGTGTACTAACAGAGGTAATGGAATGAACTGTGATTTCAAGAATCAAAATGGGAAATGCCGAATTCAAACCCTTACAGTCATCACCCTGAGCAAAGTTAACTGCTGAATGTATTCTGCCCATTCGAAGAGGTGGAAGTTTTCACATTTTATTTATAAGCAGATTTCATCATGATGTGGTATTGTTGCAAAACTTCAATGGCTAATGGAATAGGTAGTGAGCAAAAACATGTAAAACACAGTTTTGGGACGACAAGGGACAAGTGTCTGAGTAGTGATATCTTTAAGCAGTTCTCATGGAAAGCCGCAACTACCGTCACATGGACCGAATGCCAATGCATCTCACTGCTTCTAAGGAACTTGAGAAAAACATGCCCTCATCTTTTATTACGCTGGTGCATTGTAAAAAAATATATTATTTAACACATCTGAAATCTTACTACAAAATAGGTCTTGATGTCATATAACTGCATGGGTTATGTACCATCCACATAATACCACAAAATAAAGTACATAATGTATATAATTTACTTGTATTTTTCACTTTTATTCTGTTAAATCATACTTTAAGTGATTTATTGAGTTTAGAAATATTTTCCAAATCGATCACAAATAAGGTAAATCAAATTAACACATGTACACATAAATTTTTCTTTGATTATTCAATATATAATCAACAGCAGATCCATAAGAAGATTTTACTTTAGGCCATGAATCCCAACTTGGTGGTCTAAATCCACATCATTGAACTTTTCCCACCAGACTCACATTATTAAACAGTTGTTGGGGAATTTGCAACCACAGCAACCCAGCCATCCTGAAATGAAAATATGTATCAACAAAGATATTTTGTATCAGCGTGATAGATATGGAAATACTATTTATATAATATGTTCGGGCATTAGTGGATGTCTCTCATGTATTCAGAGGGCTAAACTTCCTGATACACAGTTCTACTTGAATAAAGGCAAATCAAGTAAAGCCACATCCAGTCCTCTCATGGATTACAGCACTATCTGAGTTTGATTAGCCACAATGAAAGCATCCAAAAAAAGAGGTTGGATGGAGTGAGAAGAGGTTTGGGAACAAAGAGGACATTCTCCCATGCCATTCCTGGCAGTGAGCTTGATCATAGTGGGCATATTGCAAGGATGCACTCTCTGGGGTGTGAGATGAATCCGGAATACTCTCATTTCATTCAACAAAATCCACAAGATTACTCCAAACACCCACAAAATAAAATTACTTTCCACCAACCACAAATTCAAAATAGAACACCACTGGTCAAACCTCATTCCTCAAAAATATTAGCCATTCCATCTCCTGACATGGTTACCACTCCTACAACAGTAAACGAAATATCCAGGAACAGACTGGAACTGGCAGACACTTTGGCTTGAGAGCATTTCAATGGGGATGATATCCTATGATGAGGCATTACATAGACATAATCACAATGCAAAAGAAGGAAAAACACCTCTCACTACTGAATGGTCTCATATATAAGGTACTGACAATTATTTTTCATCATTACGTGGTCAGTTGCATGATCTATGTAGCAGCTGCCGCCCATTGAAAGGGCTGGACATCAAACGGGGAAAGCAATCTCATCATATCTTCAATATTAGGGCACCATCATCATAAGCTAAATATATCAGAGATGTTTACAATCATGAAGAAAGTGGATAGAATGCAAGGTCTGACAGCAGTAAGGAAGAAACTTTTTGAAAAGGAATAATAATAATACATAATAGGGTCATGAGGGAAAATTCCATCTTTTTGTCCAGTCATCCCATCACTTCTACTGTCTCTTCCATTTTCCAATCCCTTTTAGTTGCATCTGAGGGAGGCTGAGGTTGATACTGGAAGGCAATCCATGGGATCTTGAAGCCTTTCAATGCAGAAACTCTTGCTTTAGACTTCTCTAGGCAGCAGGGTGACTGCCACCAATTTCATGTTGATATGTACCTATTCAGGCACATTAATTGATTTGTAATTGTTCTCTTGAATGAATTCCACCCTCAAAGGATGGGTATGATCTTCAGGGGGCAGTATTTATTTTCACCCACAAACAGTTTGATAGAAACTACACATCCTCTATCACAGGTAGAGAAGGTATACCATTTTGCTGACTGGGAGAGACATTGTCCCAATTCTGAAATAAGGGGGGAATATCATTAAATATATCATGTCTACAAATGGAAGGGATCCTGCGAG